>NC_044364.1:18186640-18486640 GCF_007364275.1 Archocentrus centrarchus | reverse complement strand
TCACGGCTCACAGGCAACAATTGCTCCCGACAGAGCTCAGCAGTCGCTGGTGCTGTGCCTAAAAACAAAAAGGATTTCATATTCCAGCATGAAATCCCTGGAGTAATATTTTGTGATTTAAATAACAGAGAAAGAACCTGTCATTTTGTCTTTTCTTTGCCTTACAGGTATCCCATTCCCCATAATCGTGGCATGGGCCATCGGGAAGCTCTACTACGACAATGAGAAGTAAGCTGCTGTTCACGATATTGAGGAAGGAACTTTCTGTTCTGCCTGGTGATAAAAGGACAAAGCATTACATTAGGGAGATGAATGTCTATTAATAATCAGCTGTAATCACATTTGCATTGTACAATATTCTTAATTACACATTAGCCCTGCCAGCATTTCATTGGGGGCGCTTGCTCTCTTTTCATACCTATTAGCGAGGTGAAAATTGATTCAGCAATTTAGAAACGGGGCTGAATAATTGGAAAAGTCGAGTGAGAATCTATATTTCTCTGATTGTCACATTTAAAAGACCAAAACCAGAGTCTCCAAAGTCCTCTGTGCTTCTGAGCCACGCTGTGGTCCAGGAGCTATTAAAAACTGTGAGTGACATGTTACTTCATTACCACGAGCATACACTGTGGTTTATTTTGATTCAGTCCCCCACATACGCCATCCTGCTGCCAGAAAAATAAAGATCGCTGGAGCACTGAAAGCATCAGATTCAGCTTTAATGGCCAAGTGTGATGACACATTCCAGAAATTTGCTTCCAGCTCCCATCAGCAGAAGAAAGTGTCTGCAGGCAGAAATATGCACACAGAGATAAGTAGTTAAAAAGTAGATAGACCTGCATTAATGAGATTTTTTCTTGACAATGACTTACCGACCTGCACAGAGTGAGGCTCATTTATCCTGTTTTAGCCACTGACCACTGAATATTCACACAGTCTCTGCTTACAGAGGTTTCTCTCAGGAGTGATGTTTGGTGCACAGGTACCTCATTAGCTTGCTCGGCACCATATTAGTGTTAGCTAACGCCTCCCAGCAAACAATGCAGTGGGGCTCAAGGTTTGTGACATTCCCGCTCGAGTTGATGTCATGAAGAGAACGCTCACAAATCCTGTCCTCCTCACTGTTAATCAGCACCTCTGATGGGTCGATCGGGTCTTTGATGCGTGCTCATAGAGTCCATTGAAATTTAGTTTATTTCTAAACATTATCCTTTCATTTTCTTACCAGCTGACCCAGTTCAGGGTCACAGAGCGGCTCAAGTCTTGGCAGTCTGTCACAGCGCAAATACTTTTCCCTCCCTTTCTGAGCACCACAAGAGTTCTCTTATATACCATACGCCATTAAACGATCTAAACTTGAATGGAAACCACCTTTGTTGTTCCAGTCAGGACCAAGTCTAAGCCTATTAAAACCGACAGTCTGCCAGCTTTTCTCTCAGCTTTTATTGTGTGAAATGGGTAGATATGAAAACCCCCTCATGTGACCTCTTGGAGTGTTTGCAGTTGTTAGGTTCAGTCTACCCTGGGCAATGTGCTCACCTGCTTCATATAGCGCAGGTTTCAGGTGAGCAACAAAACCCAGGACGCAGGTAAGCAACAACCCAGAAACGACAGCAAATAGAGACCTGATGGCTGAGCGGGGGAACACAAACCTCACAGATACGCAAGGCGATGATGAGCTAAATGTAGCACCCCACCGCTTTATATTGTGTTCTGACCGGGAACCCCAGGATTGACCAAACTAGGTGGGGTGTGGGTCCGATGCAAAGTGGATACCACGAAGGTTCACTTGTGGACAATGATGTGATGACTATTAAGAAACTTAAATCACACACTATTTAAAATAACACTGACTCAGATGACTCTTTAACTCCAAAACTGAACATTTACTGAACGTGAACGCAAGATAGAAAACCACACTTTTATATGCAAAATGTAAGACACAAATGAAACACTAAAACACTTGTATTCTTATAATACCAGTAAAAATATTGAACTCAACCTTAGCTTTTCCCAATCAGTCCAAATGGATTAGGCTTATAAGGGTTAATTCTGACTACTCCGTCATTCAAATATACACAGTCACTTAACAGTACTCATACATGGGCCCCACACACACGCTGGCATTCACACAAACGTTGCAGGCCTGATTGATGCGTGCTGCAGCACAGTGGCGAAACTCCTCTTCACTCACCGATAGCTGCACCAGAAACGTCTGACTTACAGTTCCGCGTTGCGAACCAGCTCACCCTCTCGTCCCCTCCGGACGACAGTCAACCAGTTCTCGTCTGCAGTCTGTTTCCGCTCACCACTCGCCACCGACAGGGCAAAGAAGATGGCGCTCGTCACCGCGACGAGCTCCTGCTAGCCGTTAGCTGCTAGCCGCCGATGCTGATGCCTCGCTCTGAATCACCGTCGTCTGCGGCTGCACAGCTGTCGGGCAGGCGGTTTCCCAACGCCTCCTACTAACAGTCACTGGATAGTATTTACTAGTCAGTTCTCTTTTGTTAGTTTATCGTGTGCTAGCGCGCTCCGAGCCAACACTGCTGCGTCCGTTCTCCGTTTCTCTCTCTTCTCCTCTCCTTCCTCTCTCACACACCCAGCCAAATACAACAGGTAGACATGCACAGACCACCTTCACTGACCACTCAGAAAATACGAACTAAGAGTGTTAGCTCTGTTACATTCAGCAACTTTGTAAGAAAACATTATATTTACATAACATTATTCCTCTTCCATTACACAATACACATTATATGCAAAGTACATTACACTCCTGTTAACTTTGCTTTTATGTCCAAAGGAATTAAGCTTATTTAATCCCCATTTTTCCATCCGGGCTACACCCTCCCCCTTCTAGAATGTTTTGATGTCCCCATCAAACCAACAGCTTAGCTAATTTGAATCTCCATGCACTGTCTAGTGAGATTCAATTTAACGCAGGAAGGGCATAAGGCCATAGGGTGACACCAGAGGGTCTGGCAGGGGTGGCATCGTGAATCTCTGTACGTGCCGCTTCCAACCAGCACTCCCTGGCTCAATACAGTTAAGGGCTGATCAGATGGTCTTCCCAGTTCATCATAACTCAGTCTGACAACTGGCTTCTTGACTCTCTTTGTGCGTTCCGTTGGAGGGTCCCTGTCTTCCAGTAGCGCCTCCCTCTCCACTGCTACTGCCTGTAAGTCAGTAACTGTACCTTCCTCAGAGTTGTGAAGCAGATTTGGGGAGTCGAGAGCTTCTGGAGTTGAGTCACCCTCCTCCAGTTCAGGGGATGAAACTTCTAGAGGAACTACGCTTGGGGCTTGACCTTGGCCTCGGTCTCTCAACAACAGACCTGGCCGTGTCAGAAGTTTCTCACAGTCCATATGTAATGATCGTGATGGGCCTGCATATTCACATTCAGACTCTGATGAGAACATGGCATATTCCTGATCTACAGTTTGTTTGGTCGCTGCGAGTCTCCTTTGGGATCTTGTGACCGGTGTCTGAAATGATTCGGGCTCAGTGTCATTTGGCAGTCTCACTAGATAGCCAATCGGTAGTAAGTGGTTGCGGTGTACTGTCTTTTCTACCCCCAGTCCCTTCTCAGGTTTTACTCTGTAGACTGGTAGGTTGGGAAATTTCTCCACCACGACATATGGTGTAGATCGCCACTTACTTTTCAACTTGTGTTTGCCGGTAACACCCAAGTTTCTCAGTAGTACTCGGTCTCCTTTTCCCAGAGTCTGCTCTTTCACATGTTTATCATGAGCTTTCTTGTTTCTCTGATGACTCTTGTCAGATGCTTGTGTTGCGAGGTGGTATGCTTGACGCAGATCAGCTTTCAGCTTAGCCACGTACTTGTGATGTGACAAACTCTTTCGATCCTCATCCAGGGCACCAAAACAGATGTCCACAGGTAGACGTGCCTCCCTGCCAAACATGAGCAGGTAGGGCGAGTACCCTGTTGCTTCGTTCTGAGTGCAATTGTAAGCATGCACCAAATGACTGAGACTCTGACTCCATTTCTGCTTTTGCTTCGGATCTAGGGTTCCGAGCATAGACAGCAGCGTACGGTTAAATCTCTCTGGTTGTGGATCTCCTTGAGGATGGTAGGGCGTTGTCCTAGACTTCCGAATCCCCAACATTTTGAGAAGATCTTGAATGAGTTTGCTCTCAAAATCCCGACCTTGATCAGAATGTATCCGTGCCGGAAGTCCATAGTGCACAAAGTATTTCTCACAGAGAATCTTGGCAACTGTGGACGCCCGTTGATCTTTGGCCGGAAAAGCTTGGGCATATCTGGTAAAATGATCGGTTACTACAAGGATGTTGGCATACCCCTGGGAATCTGGTTCCAAGGACAGAAAGTCTATGCATACCAGATCAAGTGGTCCGCTACTGGTAATCTGGTTTAATGGTGCAGCTCTTTGGGGCTGAGCTTTACGCGTGATACATCTACCACAGTTTCTTATGTACTGCTCTACTTCTGCACACATTTTGGGCCAGTAGAATCGATCCCGTATGAGTTTAACAGTCTTGTCCAATCCTAGATGACCGGACTCATCGTGCAGCGACTTCAGAACCATGGCAACCAGCTCCCTTGGTAACACTAGCTGATATACCTCATTACCAGATTGCCTCTGCACCTTTCTGTAAAGCAGATCATCTCGGATCACCAACTTATTGGCTTCTCTCTGAAGCAGTACGGCTTCTGAGTTGGCCTCCTTGTCTGGTGAAAACAGGAATTCTCCATTCACAGATTTCTTGACTGGAGCAATCACTGGATCATTATCTTGCGCTTTAATAAGTTCTGCCTTACTTATCTGGGTCAAAGCACTGTGGTCCAATCGAGTGGGGAAAACAAAACACTCTGGGAGTGCCTCAGGGGAAACCCCTAATGACTCGGCATATCCCATGTTCCCTCCTGCCGACTTTCTGCAGGAGATTTGCTTGCAGAGGGCTTTGACACTGTCGAGGGGCATTGCTTTCCACTCGGGGCTCTCCGATGGCAGAGGATTGCGTGACAGTGAGTCAGCATCAATATTAGTGCTTCCAGGTCGGTACTGTAAAGTGAAATCGTAAGTTGAGAGGGCAGCCAGCCAACGATGACCAGTGGCATTGAGCTTGGCTGTGGTCAGAATATACGTGAGGGGATTATTATCGGTCCTCACCGTGAACTGAGCACCATACAAGTAATCGTGAAACTTGTCCACTACTGCCCATTTCAACGCCAGGAATTCAAGTTGGTGCACCGGGTAGTTCTTTTCCGAGGAACTGAGCTTTCGGCTAGCAAACGCCACAGGTCGCAAACCTTCAGGATGTTCTTGATTGAGTACTGCGCCCAAACCATGAAGGCTGGCATCTATGTGTAACACATAGGGCTTGGATGGATCGGCGAATGCCAGAACGGGTGCATTTGTGAGACAGTGTTTAATCTTTTGAAAAGCCTCTGTGCAAGCAGGACCCCACCTATCTCCAAAGGGTTGATTTACACTGTAATAGGTCTTTTCTGGGACTTTAGCAGTTTTCTTCTTTCTCTGAGTGGGTGGGTAACCTTTGCAGAGCTCGGTGAGTGGTCTGACTTGAATAGAGTAGTTTTTTATAAAGCGACGGTAGTACCCACAAAACCCCAAGAATGACTGCAGTGATGGAAGGTCAGTGGGTTGCTTCCAGCGAGTTACTGCTTCCACTTTGCTTGGGTCGGTGGCAATACCATTTTCAGACACTATGTGTCCTACATATGTCACTTGAGGTCTGCAGAACTGACATTTGTCTATTGCCAACTTCAGTCCAGTCTCTTCCAGTCTGTCAAGGACCTTGAACAGTCTTTGTTCATGTTCTTCCAAGGTTTTTCCAAACACTATTAAATCATCCAAATACACTATGACCTCAAGCATGTGCATGTCCCCAACCGCTTTTTCCATTACTCTCTGGAAGGTTGCTGGGGCTCCTGTTATCCCTTGGGGCATCCTTTCGAATTGGTAAAATCCCAAAGGGCATATGAAAGCGGTTTTTTCCTTGTCGTCTTCTGCCATTGGGATTTGATAATACCCGCTGCGCAGATCCAGGACTGAAAACCATCTGCTTCCAGACAAACAGTCCAAGGCCTCGTCAATTCGAGGAATGGTGTACTGATCAGGAATAGTTCTGCGGTTCAGTGTTCGATAGTCCACGCACATCCGCAACTTCCCCGTTTTCTTTCGTGCCAATACGATGGGTGAAGCATAGGAACTCCTTGATTCCTTTATTACTCCTGCAGCCAGTAGTCCTTGAAGGTGACGGCGCAAATCATCCAGATCAGCAGGGGCCACACGGCGAGACCGTTCTCTGAAGGGGGTGTCGTCATTTAGTCGTATATGATGGTGCACTCCTTTAGCCAATCCAACGTCCCACTCGTCGGTTGAAAACACATTACTTCTCTCTGCAAGTTTCTGTTTCAGCCTCTCTTTCCATTCAGCTGGTATAGGGGAATCCCCAAAGTCGAACAGTGATGGGTCCAGCTGAGATGAAGCTCTTGTGTGTGTGCCAGGGATGTCAGTCACTATATCCACCACATGCAAGTGTGCAACCACAGTACCCATTGGAATGGCAGTGGCTTTGAGGGACTCATTGCGCATAAGAACCAAGAACTTGTCTTTGTCAAGGGTCTTGGAGAACAACACCGTTGGCTGCACTAACACACTTGGGGGAAGAGCATGTGAAGGTGCACGTTCTGTGATCAGGATACTGTCTCCGATCGTGTGTGTTTCTTTGACTTTACAGATGGCTATATGGTTTTTCCCAGCCGGAATAACCAGTGGTCCAGGACCCGTCCACTTTACTTCGGCTACAGGAAAGTCATCATCTGTAGGCAACTCGGACTTAATGGTAGGTAAGGGCTGAGACTGCGAAACGCTCACCTTGCTGGTGCGAACAGTTTTTGGGCTCCCCTCTTTCTGACTTGAAGACAGAGGTCTAATTTTGTGAACATTGGTGCCAACTAGAACAGGTATGGTATCTGAGCAACGAGGATCTGGGCACACTAAAGCAAGAACTGGGACAGCCTTCACGTTCCCTTGGGTCTTTCCAGGCAACTCCAACTCAATTTGGATGT
The DNA here is from genome assembly GCF_007364275.1 of Archocentrus centrarchus. NCBI lineage: Eukaryota > Metazoa > Chordata > Actinopteri > Cichliformes > Cichlidae > Archocentrus > Archocentrus centrarchus. The sequence continues at coordinate 18,479,565 of NC_044364.1, read as the reverse complement.
AGCCTCGGTAGGGGTAGCTGGTCTCTGACTCACTTAGGCCCCAAATATCTAAACCAGTGACAGGTTGGAGAGGCACATGAGGCAAGTACCTTGAATACCAACTGTCGAAAACTATCGTTACCTGAGACCCGCTGTCTAATAGGGCAGTGCAGGTTATGCCATCCACCTTCACACAGGCAGTGGAGGGTGGCCCTACGAGTCCTTCTGGGACACCAGCTGTGTGTACACTCACAGCGCTCCGGTTGACCCCTACATTTGTGGTAGTTTGTTCTTTTGCACTACCAGGAGCTTTCTGGCTTGCTTTCAGTTTCCGTTGGGCATGAAGGAGTTTCTGTATCACTTTTGGGTAGTTCTCTGGGGATTTACATTTGGTGGAAATGTGCCCATCTTCGCCACAGCGATAACAGAAAAAGTCACTGGGATCTCTGAGTGCCGTAGCTCTCTGATGCATGCGCACGGGAGAAGTCTGGTTACGGAGCGGTGACACTACGGGCTCTTTGCTGGATTTAACAGACATAACTGAGATCTGCTTTCTTAGTTTCACCACTTCTTTCTTTAAAGCTTGAATGTTGTTGTTCTCTTCCAAGCTGTTGGGCTCTGCCTCATCCGTGGGTGGAAACTCAAGGGAAAGGACACATGGAGCCCCTGACGCAGCCGTGAGCCCACTGACTTGGGTTTTGAGGTCTTGGAGCTCAGCTCTAAGATCCTGGACATATGCCCCTGTGGGTACAGTAGCACTTTTGACATGCACAGCTTTTGTGGGGTTAAGTCTACGGCGGGAGGCTTCATACTCTTCTTCAATGCGCACCTCATTCAGCAGCTGCAAGAAAGTAGGTGGATTATCTCTTCGCTCCCTCAAACGCAAACTTAATAACATCATGTCAGACCTTGTGGCTCCTTTAATGAGTTGATCAAGGCGGGCTTTGTCTATGGAAGTCGGGGACAGACCTCCTTTTTTCACTACTTTGTTCAGGGATCTTTCCATCCTTCGCAGAAACTCAGAAAGTTTTTCACCGGGATGCTGGCATAGCATTCTGAATGAGAAGTACAGTTCTTCTCCTGTCTCTGGTGTGTCAAATGTGTTCTCAATCACATCCACGTACCCTTGGGGTGTGGCCTCTGGGTTATTAAAGCGGACGGCCTGCAATATCTCCAAAGCAGGACCTTTTACACTTTCCATTATTCTCATTTTCTTTTCTTTGTCAGGCCGATCATATTCCTCTATCATCAAACGAGCTTGCAATATCCAGTTCTCCAATGGCTCCTCTCCTGGGGGAGTAGGGACAATCCCTGAGAAGGTTCGTAGCCTCCTGTAGTTGCTGTTATCACTTACCGGCTTGGCTGTGCTTTGCAGAAGGTCTCCCACAGCTCTGATGATAGCTTCCGGAGAAGAGGCCTGAAGTGGTGGAACAGGGCCTAACTCTGTTGGTGGCAACTGCAAGTCCTCTGCGAGCACTTGGTCAGCTGACCCTTCCTCCTCCTCTGAATATCCAACAATTCTCCATGGTGCATTACTACCTTCTGGCAGGATGTCTAAGGGAATAGCTTTGGGATTTACTTTCTCTCTGCATTCACACAGTACAGTCAAACATTGACTCTGAGGATCGTACATGCGTCCTCTGACTTTAACACGTCGAAGAACTTTAATGGATTGCAGAGTTCCTTCTATGCGTTCAATCTCAGTGTCTTCAGGAACATCTTTGAGCAGAATGGCATGGGTAGGGTTAATGCCCTCTCCTTTACACCAATGCCGTAACTGTGCCATCCCTCTGGTGTACCAATTTCCCTTCTATTACACAGAGTCTGCTTACTGGTTTCCTCCGAGTTTACGTATAGCTTATTTTCATTTCAGATTATCTCTACTTAAAGAGTTGTCTGAGCCAGTAACAAGGGTAGACTAATATTAGCATTTATCCCAGCAGTGCCTCCATTTTATGTAGCACCCCACCGCTTTATATTGTGTTCTGACCGGGAACCCCAGGATTGACCAAACTAGGTGGGGTGTGGGTCCGATGCAAAGTGGATACCACGAAGGTTCACTTGTGGACAATGATGTGATGACTATTAAGAAACTTAAATCACACACTATTTAAAATAACACTGACTCAGATGACTCTTTAACTCCAAAACTGAACATTTACTGAACGTGAACGCAAGATAGAAAACCACACTTTTATATGCAAAATGTAAGACACAAATGAAACACTAAAACACTTGTATTCTTATAATACCAGTAAAAATATTGAACTCAACCTTAGCTTTTCCCAATCAGTCCAAATGGATTAGGCTTATAAGGGTTAATTCTGACTACTCCGTCATTCAAATATACACAGTCACTTAACAGTACTCATACATGGGCCCCACACACACGCTCGCATTCACACAAACGTTGCAGGCCTGATTGATGCGTGCTGCAGCACAGTGGCGAAACTCCTCTTCACTCACCGATAGCTGCACCAGAAACGTCTGACTTACAGTTCCGCGTTGCGAACCAGCTCACCCTCTCGTCCCCTCCGGACGACAGTCAACCAGTTCTCGTCTGCAGTCTGTTTCCGCTCACCACTCGCCACCGACAGGGCAAAGAAGATGGCGCTCGTCACCGCGACGAGCTCCTGCTAGCCGTTAGCTGCTAGCCGCCGATGCTGATGCCTCGCTCTGAATCACCGTCGTCTGCGGCTGCACAGCTGTCGGGCAGGCGGTTTCCCAACGCCTCCTACTAACAGTCACTGGATAGTATTTACTAGTCAGTTCTCTTTTGTTAGTTTATCGTGTGCTAGCGCGCTCCGAGCCAACACTGCTGCGTCCGTTCTCCGTTTCTCTCTCTTCTCCTCTCCTTCCTCTCTCACACACCCAGCCAAATACAACAGGTAGACATGCACAGACCACCTTCACTGACCACTCAGAAAATACGAACTAAGAGTGTTAGCTCTGTTACATTCAGCAACTTTGTAAGAAAACATTATATTTACATAACATTATTCCTCTTCCATTACACAATACACATTATATGCAAAGTACATTACACTCCTGTTAACTTTGCTTTTATGTCCAAAGGAATTAAGCTTATTTAATCCCCATTTTTCCATCCGGGCTACATAAACAAACCCAGACAACAAGGCAGCAAGCAAAGCGAAATATGACGCATGAATGAAGCTGCTGCATTAAAAGGAAACAGGAAATCAACAATGACATGCACAGATACAAAAGAACAAAGAGAAGGGAAAGTAACACAAAGAGACGTACAAGGATAACATCACAGCTGCAGACATGCAAACAAACACGCAACATGCAAAAGGATACAGCAAGATGCAAAATTAATCCATCTGACTGCAAACTGGTTCAAAGCCTCCACAAAAAAAGATTACCATTGATTAACTCTGAGGCCCTCATCAGTGATGTAAACAGCCCCGACCCCACTCTGCAGAGACAAATACATGATTCTTTCACCCTTTCGCTGCTCACTGCAGTGGACAGCTATTCAAAAACTCTTCTATATGCATGTTCTGTTGTTATAGCTGCATATCAGCCAACACAGTTGTTTGTTTGTTTGTTTTTTTGTTTGTTTGTTTGTTTTGTTTTTCAGGCCTAAAGAGAAATAAAAACAGTCTTTACTGAGATTCTCATAATTCAAGCAGTTTTTCTCTCCTGAATGCTGCGAATTTGGAGAAGTTTTATTTAAAAGCCAGAAAACACATGAGCTTATCAGAGGCTTAAGATAGAAATAGAAACAGAGTAGAGTTATTTTGTAGTCTTTTAATGCCCCTTTCATTCTGAAGGGCTCAGTCTGTGCTTAAGGGCCCATTTCCCATAATTCATCAATGATCACACAGTTACTGGAGCCTCTGTTCTGATACTAATATGAGGACATTAAGAGCAGAGTTTCCGTGGAAACAGGGGTGTGGCCCAGGTAATGGAAGACTGCTGGTCGTATTATTCCACAGACAAAAATAGTCCCCAAGAAGTGCTCGGCTTAATCCTGTTTCAGGAAGATTTGATGAAAACTGCAGTGGCCACCATCTGCCTTATTCCTTCATTTAGAAAATTACATAACAAGATCCTTTCTTCTGTTCCCATGGGGCCCATGGGCAATTGTCTGCATGTATATGAAGGCACGAATGCTTAAATGTTACATTTATAGAGCTTAGAGTTGTAACAGGTTCAAGTCCTGAAAGTGTTTCCCACCTCTGGCTAAACTGGAGTTCATATTTTGGGTAAATCACTGTCTGGAAAACACGTTTAAACCCTGAGTGCAAATTGGGAAATGAATGAAACACGTACTGAAGGGGAGGCGATGAGTGACAGTATAAATGAGCCTGTCTGTTAGAACAAACTATGACTGATTGCTTTTGCTGACATTTCAGATGCTGGTTTGGGAAGCGAGCTGGCGTCTACACCGACTACATCTATCAGGGTCCCATGATTCTGGTTTTAGTGGTAAGAGTCTCTTTTTTTGTCCTTCAGTAGAAGCACGTGGCACTGAACCTGTTCAGCATCATTTGCAGGTACAATTAGTCCTCATTATGTCTTTAAAATGCCTGACAGGCATGAAAAGTTGGAAAGTTTAGCACATATTTCAGTGATTAATGAGCAGGCCCGGTGCTATTTCTATCAAGATTAACGTTTAAATCTCTGCAACTTGACAAGCTTTGGGGCTTGTTTTGGACTTTGGGTGTAAAAACATGAATAAAATCCAAATATATGTTCAGTCTTGAAGGAATTATCTCTTACGCTGGGCCATTTCCACTCCCTGAGGGGACGCCTTTCATCAGGAATCAGCTATTGTGAATCTGTCTTGTCACTTGAACTAAAAAGATCTCTCGTCTGAATCCAGTTTGGCTTCAAATTACAGCCAGCATGAGTCTTAATTCTAAACTGTTAACCAGAAAAAGACTTCTCCTTCATCATTCACATTGCTGTGAATCCCCCTCACCCTGCCAGCAGTCCCCTGTGATCTCAGCCCTGCAGCAGGGCTTGTGTGAAAGGTCCCCTAGATTTTACAGATCAGCTGGCACTTGGACTAACCCTCTCCTAACCGAGCAGCCAAAATGCTGTCCTCAGCCCACTGGTGCAAATATATAGATTAAGTCGAGTTGTGAGCTTAATGCAAGATTCAGATGAGTGTGCTTTGAGTATTCCACATTTTGAAGCTTCAGCGTGAGCATTTTAGTCGCTACTAATGTGGTTTTTCTGCAGCCCAATGTCAACTTAGTTTCATGAAAGGGTGGAGTGCTATGTTAAACACAAACTATGTAACACAGCAAGTCATAATATTTTCACATAGTTCCATTAAAAAGTCTCCAAAAGTTACCAACAACACAAACATGTTTAGCAGACTGTAGCAGGACACCTGTCAATCAGGCCACGCCCCTCTCTGCAGGATCCAGGTGGTTAATAAAAATTCACCCAGCTCCAATCATTTTCTCGTACCAGGTTCTAAATCATGCAATTTTATAGTTTTACACTGGAGTCTATGGGGACTGACTCACTTTTAGAAACAGCCTCAAGTGGACGTTAGAGGAACTGCAGTTTATGCCACTGGTTTGTTGGCTTTCTTTGTCAGTTTCAGAGGTTTGCTCTTGATTTTTACTCAGAGCGCCACACTGACTGAACTGAAACATGGCAAACAGTCTAAATTATGCTGAACTTTGGCAGACAGAAAAGATTGTTTTACAGTAAGTGTTTAGTGGACAAACATTTTAGTGCACTCTGACAAACAAACGTTCACTTAAATGCTGTGTTAAGCTTTTTAAATGTTTACACCATTGAATGAAGACAAATTAAGCAATTATCTGCTGTTTATGAGCAAATACAATTATTTATTCATTTTGCTGTGAGTGCAATCTGTAAGGATGAAAAGTCTGCATGTAGGAGTGGAAGTTGAGTTAAATAGAAGTACAGAGCATGATGCTTCCTTTTTCTGAGTGTTTTGGGCCGTGGGGGCTGTTCAGTGTTCCCTGCAGGTTGACTGAAATGGTTTGATGGTTTGTGTTCTGGTGTTTTGGTTTCGAGCATTGTGAAAGCTGAGCTTTTGGCTCAAACCTCCATATTTGAAACTGTAGCATTTTGGCCATGTTTAATATGAGCATCCACTCCTTGAACAGGACACACTGTGTATGACAGAAAATTAGGAGAAGCAGAATTAGTCCTGCTTAAGTAGAGGACCTGAGTGCTTCCTGTCCCTCTGCTGTCCACGTGTCTTCACACACTGTTTGATCCTTTCTCTGCTCGGGCTTGACTGTTTTGTCTCTGCTGGCTCTCGACTGGTTAAGTGACCTCCCCACCCACATCCACAACAGCGCATCCCTTTATCTTCGCTTCATGGTTAAAAAAAATCATCTCTTGAAGAGGCACTGCACATTCTCTCCTGCTTTACTCGCCCCTGAAGCAGATATCTGTCTCCTCTAATATCTGCTACTTTTCCTGGAATCTCTCCAGTCTTGCTTACAATGGCATGTTCTTGCAGGCTAGCACTTAATCCGACAGGGTCATCATGGGGTCAGCAGGAAATTTGTGGTGTCTTCTCTGAGGGTGCTGCGACGGTGAAGTCTCCAGGCCTCACCACCGTTGACTCTTAATATCAGCAATAAAGTGATGTGCTGCCTTAATGAGGGAATCTGGGATGTTATTAAAAATTGCATGAGTTTAGTTAGAACAGTAGAGTGCATGGTTCCTGACAGGCTGCCATACATCTGTTCAAGCCAAGGTCGGGTCAAACTGGCCCTGGAAAGTATTCTATGTCTATTTTTACTCCCATGTGACATATTTCACACTTATTGCATGAGCCATTGATTTTGTCATTCGTCACATAGTGGAAAAATAATCTCCAGAAGCACTTCAGATATACAAAGAGCAGTTTTCAGCCAGATTAAAGGAGAATGTAGGCATTATGTTAGTTTTGTCTCCCTGCCAGTAAAGCCTCCTGTTTAACTAAAGCCTCAAATAGCTTAGCGCCTTATCGACATAGAGCTCCTCGTCGTACAGAAGCTGCTAACGCTGACTGACGTGCACCTCAACACCATCAACGCTGGGTTTATTTTGAGTCATCACCATCCTGCTGCCATAAAGAGTGGAGGAAGAAATGATTTCACTTGCAAGTAAGAGCAGCAAAATATTAAAATACTCAGAGCATTATCAGCTAAAGGCTGTAGCCCGTCGGGGCAGAGTTTGATTCATATGTAGCTATTGGGTAGTTTATCACATTTTGTAGCTGCATCATGTTTAATGTTGGACCAGCCGACAAGAGTAGCTGTGCAGCACCTGCAGGAGCAGCACAGTTTATCCCTGACATACTGGAAACCTGTCATAGGGTCACCATAGGGTGACCCTATGACAACTGGGATGGATGGATGGATGGATGGATACAAACCTCCTCTGAGGCAGCGCCCTCTCTGACAAACCTGATGTAGGAGCAGGTCATGATAGCAGGTACTGATCTGAGCTTATTGTATAATATTATACTGCAGTATATTTCTAACTAACCTGGCAGCTCTTTCTGCTTTCTTTAAAGATAAAACACATTTTGGGGTCAACTTGAAAGAACGGCAGATGTGAAATGTCAAAGTGAGGTCAGAGGTCAGATGTGACATGATATTTAAAAAGAGGTGGAGTCTGAAACCCCAAAGATGGTGGGTGACCCGCCTTGAAGTTCTTTGTGATGAGACTGTGCACATGCAGAGTGTGTTTCACAGGAGGAAAAAAAGGCTTTTTAAACTTTATCTTGGGCCAAATTCACCAAACTTCTGAAGCAGTTTTTATTGGTGATTCTTTACTTTCATGTCACAGTCTGAGGGTTCGCATGAGTTAAGCTTTGGATTCTTTAATATTTCTGTGTTTGGATTTCTGCAGGATTTGATTTTATTGCTTTTCTAGTGCTCTGAGTCTCTGGTTATTGTTAGGGTGAGGTCTGGTTTCATTATTTCAGTAATTTTACACCCTTAGTTTTTGTTTTATTATTTGTGTTTTTAGTGCTTATTCAGACTGTTTCACTGTTCTAGGGTCAGTTTATGCAGATCTGTGCAGTCCTGGGTCATTTAATGCCACTCATGATGTTTTTTTTTCAGCCTTTTTGGACTTTCTTTGTTAGGAACTTTTCAGCTATTCAAACATTTATAGAACTATTTTGCCACCTGTGTCCTGCATTTGGGTCCAACACTTCACATCATTACAACCATCCAGTGACCCCTGAAACTAAAGCTATGGCTCTGGACCCATTTGCTTAGCTGGGGACTTCAAAATAATCAAACACATTTTAGTTGCTTTAAGAAGCACTTTGGTTTAAGCATGTCAACAGCAGGGTCAGCAGGTGAGGTGACCAACTATAAGATGTTCTGCAGTTGGTGCGAGATCAGAAAAAGTAGATGTTTAAAAAAAAGCAGATGTTTGGTACATCAGAAATGTACCAAAGCACCCGAGCAACTGTATGAACACTAATGCATGTGTTGCCTGAAATAGACCCAACAAATCAAACTTTCCAAAAACGACCCTGCCAGCTGTTTATGAAATTATGATTATGAAATTAGTTTTCTTTTCAGTGCAGCTACATGTTCTCATTTTTAAACACAAACAATAATAAGCTGCAGTTCAATCAGAGAACAGAAACTGGCCTAAAGGTCACAAAGTCTTTACAGATAAAAACTGTTTGGTCTGTGAACTCCACATTTTAAAGCGTCAGCTTTAGCTTTTTATTCATGTTGGTTTTCTGGGCCAGAAGTGACCTTTAGAGGGTGGAGCGCTCAAAGTTATCAGCTAATGTTAGCAGATCTCACACAGCTCAAACCCTTCTACACATCCCGTTCGGCAAATCCCATATCAGCCGAGATGTTCAAGCTTCTTTTGGATGCATATGCTTCTGCAAGTCGCTTTGCAACCCACCTTCAATCAAGCTCCTCCTGTTCATGCTGTGTCTGACCTCATCACTGTCATGACTGCTGTCACTGATGCCGGCTCGGTTCTGTACTGCTGCTGTCCCTGCATGTTTGTGGAACACGATCCAAGCTGCGCCACCAGATAGAAATGACCGCATATTTTGACTATAGTGGTCTTGATGGAAATGCAGTCAAGAGGTGCAGTTGAGGGATCTCAGTTAGCTGAGATGAAGCCTCTGAGGCAAAACCAGGCTGTAAACATGCTGATTTCTGCTGTAAAGTTTGATATTTGGAGTCCAGGAGCACTGACCGGCTCTCTGAGTCAGCCTTGTCAGTCCCAGAGGTGGCAATTTGAACAGTACACAGAAACACAGGTCTCCTGTGGAAGGAGATGAGATTTGCAGCTGGAATATATTTTCTGTAAGCGCACCAGCTTTTAGTGAACTCACTAAACCAGCAGGCTTTTAACCTTATAGGTATTCCTTTCATTCACCTTCACTGTGACTCATTTTAACTGTAATTTTTTAATATATTTGCTTTGTTGTCTTTTCGATTTATATCAACATAACGGTGTTGCTGAATCTGTCCACTGCACAACGAGTATGGCCTTAGGTGCTCATAAAGAAACCTTGAACCTCAGTGAACAGCAGTAACAAATCAATTCTGTCAGAAATGAGATATAAGATCATTTTAAAAGCCACTTATAGGAAAACAGAAGGTGAGCGGGGTTAAACGGCATGAGGAACACGTCAATGAGGAGCAGACTGAGATAAAATAACCTTTCTCTGACACTGACACATTCTATAAAGCCTTCATAAAGACTCTCATATTGATGTGCTTTGATTTTCCCACAGATCAATTTCATTTTCCTCTTCAACATCGTGCGAATCCTGATGACCAAACTGCGAGCCTCTACGACATCAGAGACGATCCAGTACAGGTAATCTGAGCATAGCCTGCAGTGAAAACACCCTCTCTTTATGGACCGGTCATTTTTCCAAAGATCACCTGCTTCACAGTTTTCTTTGTTATATGTGGTGCAGAAACCTTTTTGGGTTAAGGTGCTGAACAGTACTTAGTAAAAGTTGCTGGGTTAGGTTCAGGTTAAAACGTGCTCTTTCACAGCGTAACCCCACGGGCACAGACGCCAAAGGACACCTTATGTTTCATTGAGAAAAAGGCAGGTATTGACTGAGTTCTGCTGCACCTGAAGCACAGCGGTGACCCTGGATCCTCACACCTTAAATTAGCCACGTTTTACACTCGATCCTCTGTGAGGTAAAAAAGGATCCGGGGCGGCCTGTGACACACACACACACAGCTTCAGCGAGCTGAGCCTGTCGGTCACGCTTGTCTGATTTCTGCTCTCCATGCCTGCAGGAAAGCCGTGAAGGCCACGCTGGTCCTTCTCCCTCTCCTGGGAATCACCTATATGCTGTTTTTTGTCAACCCAGGGGAAGATGAGATCTCTCAAATTGTCTTCATCTACTTCAACTCCTTCTTGGAGTCCTTCCAGGTACGATTTGTTTAAGCAGTATACTGACATCTTTGTGTGTGTGTGGGGGGGGGGGATTTTTGATTTCTTTTCCTGTACAAAGACTCAGTAATTATAATGATGGAACTGGGGAATGATTAAATGGGTGCGTGTGATAAGCTGCTGTGTATCTGTGATTAAAGCAGGATCACAGCATTGATGTTTAGCACGGCCTCCTCTTTGTTCATGTTCTGTCCTCTTTTTATCTCCCCCCTTCCTCTCACACAGGGCTTCTTTGTGTCAGTATTTTACTGCTTCCTAAACAGCGAGGTAAGCAGAATCACACCGCCTTATTGATTTAACATTTTGAAACCCCGCCCCTCTGCTTCACACGCTTATTTATATCTCCCCCTCTTCAGGCAGCTCCACGCTGCATTTTGGTGGCTGCATGTTGCTGTGCGCGTGCGTGCGTGTGCATGTGTGTGTTTGCAGGGAATAGAGTGATAAAGCTCAAAGCTCTTATATTTAGGGCACAATTAAGACTTGTCATGTGCCGACATAAGTGACATCACTCTCTACACTTTATGACAGTGTCAGCCCTAATTTGGTTTCATGGCGAAATCAGGGCTGAAACCCTCTAGAAATAGAACTCAAGTATTAATGTGCATGCATGGAGGGATGCTACTTTATTTTTAATGTGAGCATTTTTTAATATTAATATTAGTAGTCATAGTTTTTGCATTTTTAAGAGTATCTGTGTTATAGAAAAAAAAGATTTATGTTTATGCACATTTTAAATTTAGTAACAAAAGCATGAAGCGTTGCTCCCCTCCTGCTCCTTCCTGTCTTCAAGAACTGTTCTCTCCCCCTGTTTGCTGCATCTCCAGATGTTTTCTTATGAGCACACTTACAGTTGTTTGTTTGCTTTTACATATTATACGCAGCATAAAGCAGAAGTGAAACAGACGCTACAGCAGAGGCCAGCGAGCTTTAGGCTGATACAGAAGAAACACTATATTTAGAGTGCGCGGCCCTGCTAGCAGCTGTGTGATGCTGTGCAGATCACCACGCTGCTGCTTTAATGCTAACACCAGCTAACCTGCTAACCTGCACTGTTTATGAGCATTAAAGTCCAGCTGAGGCTTGATGTTTGAAGGTTTTTGGTCATAAATTTAATAAAATTTTTGACCTGATGATGAAACTGTAATGCATAGAGAAGGTCAACATTAATAAGTGTCATTTTACTCAAAACCTTGAACGTGACGCTCGAGGTGGCAGTGGAAACAACATTTATCGTCTGGAATCCAGAGCATCTGTACACATTAGCTGTACTGACTTTAATACATCCAGATGCTCGTTCTGAAAAACATGCATGCTAAAGTAGTTCAAAGAGCAACATCCCAGCACAGAGACTGCTCACTGTTCAGTGTGTTTTTCATGTGCAGCATAGGTCCAGCCAAACAAAGCGAGAAACATCTATGAGATTGAAGAAATGAAATGCATGCGTCTTTATCTACTGGCACCTAATCTGGTTACTAGCAGGGTGAAAGAGACGCCACATGGTGTTCACTCAGCTCACACAGAGAACACGTCTGCACTCGGTCTCTCGCTGAAAAACATCAACAGCTTTACCTGTTTAAGTTTCACTGACACGGGCTCGTCATCAGAGGAACTTTCCTGTGTGGACTGTCACAAACGATGCCCCCGTGTCAGCATTATGAACCCACAGTGTGTCAGGAGCAGTTAGCTCAGGAAGGGAAGGACCCGGGAGAGAGGCTGACAGTTTGGGTCACTCTTGTAGGTTTTTGTTCTTAACTTTCTTCATCTTCTCTTAATAGAAAATGATTTTCTTTATTTAATTTCCTCCTAATCTAATAACAGGAAACTTTCTCCTGCTAGAAAGTCCAACAAGGACATCAGGGTGACGTTCATGACAGGGAGATTTCAGAGCAGACTTCTGTATGTTTTAGATGCAATATTCCTGCAGGAGGACCTCTGTGTGTTTCGCTAAATATAGTTGGTAATACTGTCTGTGGCTTCAGAGCTTCATTAGTAATCAAGAGCAGATAATTTGGAGTCAGAGGGGAGGACAGTGACCTGCATGTGATTTTTACAATAAAGTCATCAACGTGAGCGTCATTTCAGCCATAGTTACATGTAAAATGATCACTCAGAGAAGTTAAAGCAGCATCAGGTCTGCAGCTCTGTGAACTACACTCTGCCTCCCTCTGTAGCCTTACTGCTCACTTAGCCAGTCATCCAGCAGCAGTTCACAGGGAGGAAGAGCTTTCCTGAGTCCAGCTTTTGGCCTTTAGTGAAAAAGGAATTTCCTAAATAGGTACAAGAAGCTGCTGAGTCAGCAACAGCTGTGTGAACTGAAGTCCTGCAGAGTGAGAGGGATGTCAGGTGGACAGCTGTAGGTATTACCTGAAAAACATGTTGATGGCGAATGATGGAGATATGACATTCTTGTTGGACTTTCTAACAAAGGGAAATGTGTGTTGAAGAACAGCTTTGTTATCATTTTATTGCGTAAAACAAAGGACAGCACGATGTCCTGACCTCCTTCCCTGGAGTCCATCTCTCTGCCCACTGGTCCCATCACAGGTCTGTAACACCTCTGATATCTGGGGAGAAGACAGCTGATGAGGAGTGTTGTTTAGATATTTTTTTAAAAAACAGGCTTTGGTGAAACTAGTCATTTTGTAAACAAGTTAGTTTCAATCAAGTGTTGCACAAAAAAAATCAAAGACTGGCATTTCCTTTCTTTATGGCAGTGATCTGAGCAGCAGTAAATATCAGTGTATGTCTGTTAAACCTAGGGGGGGTAACATCAGTGTGTAACAACAGTGCATTTAAAAGCAAACGAGTGTAAATCTGGAGTTACCCTTCCAGTATTCTGCTGCAGGACTTCATGAGGGAGCGGATAGCTGGCATTGTTGCATTATCTGCTTTGGATTTTGCTTTTGTACCCGTAACTCAACTTGAAACTGAACGTTTGCTGGAGCATTTTAATTTGCCACTTCATTCAGTTTTGTCCTCACTGTGAGCAAATCACCTTAAATAACCCACATTAATAAATTGGTGGCTGTGGCTCAGGTGGCACAGCACTGTTCTGATTGCGGGTTGTTCCATTCCTGGCCTTGGCCTCAGTACACGGCGTTTTGGCATTCACTCCTGTAATCAGTGTAGAGCTATGATTAATTGATTCTTCTGTCAGAGAACGCAGCTATTAGCTACTCTGATGCAAAGATGTTCTCATTTTTTTTTGTGATCAAATTTTTATTGCCTTTGTACAAATCTAAACATGTAAGCAGTGATATCAAAAAGTACAATTAAAGGTAGACAAAAATAAGAAAACCACCAAACAAAACAAAACAAAACAAAACAACATTAAGAAAAAACAGGGGGGGGGGGGGGGGGGGGGGGCGTCCAGAAGAAGGCACGAGAAGAAAAGAAGGGAAACAAGGAGAAAAGAGGGGGTATGTGCAACCAGAGAGCAAAGGATAAGGAGGCACTCAATACAATAAAGCCTTAAGATCCTCCACTATTTGGGCCCAAAGTTTAACTGCATCTTCTTTAGCACCATGGATTCGGGCTTCAAGATAAGCAACATCCATGTAAGTGAGTGGCCATTAATAATAATAATGAATTTTCTTTGTAAGCGCCTTTCAAACACCCAAGGACACTTTACAAACAAACTAAACTAAAGGGAACTAAAAGTGAGTAGGCTATCTTAAACAGGTGAGTTTTGAGTTGTGCTTTGAAGACAGGGAGAGAGTCAATATTACGGATGTCAGGCGGGAGAGAGTTTTACAGTCGGGGAGCGGCGCGAGAAAAAGCTCTGTTCAGCATGGTGCTGAGGCGGGCAGGGGGTACACTAAGGCAGATGGAAGAGGAAGAAAGAAGGAAGCGGGAGGAGGAGGCGATGAGAAGAAGATCAGATAGATAGGGAGGGGCCAGGTTGTGGACGGCTTTGAATGTATTCAGAAAATTTTTAAATTGAATACGGAATTGAACTGGGAGCCAGTGCAGTTGCTGTAGGACTGGGGTGATGTGGTGAAATGAGGGGGTTTAGTGATAATGCGAGCAGCTGAATTTTGAACCATTTGAAGCTTATGGAGGGATTTGAGAGGGAGGCCAAATAGAAGAGAATTACAGTAATCATTACTGGAGGTAACAAGACTATGAACAAGGATGGAGGTAGTATGCGGGGGAGAGGGAGGGGCAGAGACGATTAATGTTTCTGAGATGAAAGCATGCAGTCCGGGTAATCTTATTGATTGATTGCCACCAAGTTAGCAAGCCAAGTTTCCACCTTGTGGCAGTCAGCTCTTAAGCAGCTGTCAAACCAGCTAAAAGCACGTGTTTCTGAGCCTTATGCAGTTTTAATTTAAAATTAAAACAGATGGGGGAAAATGGAACAGAAATAGGTAACAAAGTAGACAAACCTTCATTGACTGCCCTCCAGAATGCAGACACTCCAGGGCATTCCCATACCATACAATAAAAGGTGCCTATTGTACCCAGGGAGCAATATGTACAATTTGGGCCCACTTTAAGTTTCATGCTACAAAGTCTTAGTGGAGTCATATATGTCCTATATATAAAATTAGTGTCAAAACTAGGACTGAGGTCCGAAATATCTGTGCACCATTGTGAATCCACTGGCACTGGAAGGTATGTTCCTCTCAAAATATAACAATATAATCTGGAAACTGTTCCACTATATCCTCGAGTCCCACACAAAACCTCAAGTAGTGTGTGACTGCTAAGTGGAGCCACCTGGGACACCACAGGTCTTCATTGCAGTCCGCAGCTGCAGATAAAAGAAAAGGGTAGGAAGTTCCTCAAAGGAATACAGGCCCCCTTTATCAAACATATTGCCATGAGAGTGAATGCCCCTGTCATAGCAATGCCGACATTGACCAATCTTAATTGGGTGCTTGTCAATTAAAAGACCATGATTATTAAAAATAGGCGAATGAGGTTTCCAGTTAAATAAAATACCTCAAACTCCAGACTGCAATAAGGTGGGATATAACCAGGCCAAAATATATTTTACACTGCTTGACAGGGACATTAGCAAATACAACTTTCTGTAGCTTAAGTGGGAGAACCAGAATCTCCTCTAATGCCCACCATGAAAACTCTGTCTTATTGTTGTACCAACTAATCAAAGGCTGTAGGGTGAATGCCCAGTGATATAATCTGAAGTTGGTTAGAGAAAGTTCCCCATCAACTCCATCTCTCTGCATCGTAGATAACCTAATAAGGAGGTTCTTACCGTTCCAGACAGATTTAGTTATCACACGTAATCTATGCCAACAACCAGTTGGAGTAGGCAAGGGCAACATTGAGCTTACAAAGTT
This sequence comes from Archocentrus centrarchus, assembly GCF_007364275.1. NCBI lineage: Eukaryota > Metazoa > Chordata > Actinopteri > Cichliformes > Cichlidae > Archocentrus > Archocentrus centrarchus. Next base: position 18,463,855 of record NC_044364.1, on the reverse strand, counting down.
AATCTGGGAAGTACATTCATTTTAGTAATAGATATGCCAGATCTCAGAGAGTTTGGCAATGAGGACCAGCTTTCAAGATCACGGGAAATCTGCACAAGGATATCCTCAAAATTAACCTTGACTATCTTCTGCAAGGATGCTGAAACACTGATGCCCGGGATTTAAAGTTATTAACCACTGGTATGTAAGATGGCAGTGATATGGCTTTCATTGGTTCATTCAAGGACAGAAATGCAGATTTAGTCCAATTTATCCTGTAGCTGATATGTCACCAAATTTTTAAAAATTGATAGAATGTTAGGAATAGACTCCTGTGCATTTCCTATATAGAGAAGAATGTCATCTGCATATAGTGAAATACGATGTTTAGTCCCACACAACGTAGTCAATCATGTGGATTGACTGAGCCAGAGGTTCTAGGGAAGATGTTCTCATTTTCTTTATGTTAAATTTGGTGTTTGCTAATCAGGGTGAATGTTTGGAGACTTAGCCTCATACTTGGGAATTAAAACTGAAGGCAAGTCATCAGGACTGTGTGGGTGTAATCTTTATCAGATTTGACTGACAGTTCTCACAGTAAAGACCATCATCACCTTGTGACTAACAGGTAGTCCACACCCATTAGTTTAGTTTAAACTCCACAGTATCAGCCCCAGTGTTAGCACTTTGGTTATGTTGGTCTTTTGGAGCCAGATGTCATCAGCTAATTCAAGCAAGCTATTCAGATATTTTCTTCTAGCGTGCTCCAAAAAGCACCAAAACCACAAACATGATGGAGAGGGCCATCAGTTCAGTGACATAAATTGGCAAAGTGGCAACCTATGAATTGCCAAAAACTGCAGTTCTTCTAATGGCCACTTGAGTCTGGTTCCAAAAGTGAGTCAATCCCTGTATCCACTGATATTAAAATGTCCCACTTTACAGCATAAATAAACATGTTTGCAGTCTATTGCAAACTATGTGTTGATCTCATTTGGAGCTCATTTCTACCTGTAAAGGCAGTGGATTTTTATAACTCCCCCTTTTATGTTTTGATAAGGGTTAAACTTGGTGGCATGGATGCTGTAAGTTAGGGGTTTACTTATGAGCGCTCTGACAAATTGAACTGAACGTCTCAACCATCTTGTTGCTATTTTGCATTTTTAAAGGAACTATCTGACATTCACTGTGTGGTACAGACAGTCCAAGAGGTATTAGTCTGCTGCCTAGCACTAAATAGCCTCTGTGTGTCTGTGAACCCATATAGCGTATGAATGCTTGCCAAACTTGCTGTGGTTTCGTTCCAGCAAACACGAGGTTACTACCAAACCCCGTAGCTCACGCGTCATCTTATCAGGCAAATAAGGTCACTTTTGTTTTCAAAAAAACAAAAACGCCAATGTCAGCATTCAAAAAATATGGAGTCTAAAACCAGTGGGTGATGTCATGGTGGCTACATCCATCTTTTTTATACAGTGTATAGTAGATATGCCTGTCATCAATTTAAGCCTTAACACAATAAAACGGGTGAGTTGTTAAAAAAATTCACCTGCTGTACAGCTGGAAGAAACAATCCAAAGAGGCCAAAGAGGTTCTTTGTACCAGGCTGTAATCATGTGTGTTTCCTGCTGTAAACTTGGACATGTTAGTGTGGGAATCTGTGGCAACTAACTCACTTTTGAAGAGACCTTCAAGTGGCCATTAGAGGGAGCTCCACTGCAGCTCCACCCTTATTTTTCAGCCCTGGAGGTTGTAAGTTTGAAAAGCCTTTTTCCAAAATAGCAAAGAAATTTAGAAAATCTTATAAAATTTGTGTTCATGCAGAATCTCATCCCTCATAGCAGGAAGCTGCCTGAGAAATAGCTAATGTTTTTAACTCGAGAGGAGCAATTCGGTACGTCGCAGTGTTTAGATGGACTGCTCTATTATGCTCTCCAAAGTTTCAATCAATACCTTTATTGCTGAATAGACCATAACAGTGCCACCTGAGCCACAAACTAGGCACAAAGGTAAAGCTGCAGGATCATAATCTGATTTAGCTTCAGAGCACAGCCTCATTTGACAGAACAATCATTACCTAACGAGTTATTCCTCCACTCGCTCGTGGATGTAATATCAGCTGACTGCTTGCCCTTTGGTGCCGTCCCACACTGTGATAGCCGACTGAATGATGAATGACTGTCTCATCATGAACTGTGGGCTTAAGCAGCATGTGCAGCCTACAGAGGGTATTGATTTAGTGTTTTGTTACAGGCTCAGGGTAGCAGGGAAAAGCAGGGGCAAGAAGTGAAAGAGATGAACAAAGGATACTCGCGGTCACATTCAGGAGAAAAGGAAAACATTTGGAGCAAAAACATGTGTTGAGGATTAAAGGATCCTACTTTGGGCCACATGACTCGAGGAAAACACAATGGTGGTCAGTTATTTGATAACTTGCCCTGTAAAATATAATGTGTGTTAAAATAAAGCTCTGTGGTTCATCTTTTAGGTTAGAGAAAGCTAAGAATATTGAGATTATGGAGGTGGACAGAAATGGGGCGATTGATTTTTGGAGTGATGAGAGTGGAGGGCCCCGTTTTAATCATCATTAGAATAATTTATAGCAAGTTGTCACCATATAGTATATGAAACACATGAGCTGAGAGCCATAAATTCAACTGTACACTGTAGAGACTGTTATATGCATATATACAGTACTGTGCAAAAGTCTTTTGCCACCACACGTTTTTTTTATATATTGAGAAAATGGGAAATATCTGCAGCAGTTTATGGAAATGTGCAAACATACATGGAAATACAGTACATTAGGCATAAGTAACGCTGAGGTCTGGGCTCTGGTGAGGCCAGTCTACAACTGATAGAGTTCATCTGTGTGTTTTTATATCCAGGGATGCTTTTACTGAACTAGCAGTGTGTTTGGGATCATTGTCATGCTGAAAAATTAAGCTGCTGTCAATCAGATGCTTTCCAGATGTTATTATATGGTGGATCAAAATCTGATGGTACTTTTTTGCATTTAAAATTCCATCAAGTTTGACAACATCTGCAACAGCACTGGCTGAATGTAGCCCAAAGCATGACAGTGCCTCCGCCGTGCTTCACAGATTAAATTCAATTCAGTTATATTTATATAACACCAAATCTCAACAAACAGATGCCTTATATTGTAAGGTAAAGACCCTACAATAATTACAGAGAAAACCCAACAGTCAAAACAACTCCCTATGAGCAAGCATTTGGTGACAGTGGGAAGGAAAAACTCCCTTTTAACAGGAAGAAACCTCCAGCAGAACCAGGCTCAGGGAGGGGCAGTCATCTGCTGTGACCGGTTGGGCTGAGGGGAGACAGACAGGACAGAAGACACAGTCTGGAAGAGAGTAGAGCTTAATAATAACAAATGATTAAATGGAGAGTGGGGTATAAGCAGAGTAAAAAGAGGTGAATGAAGTAGAAACCAAGTCCTATTACAGCATAACTAAGGGAGGGTTCAGGGTCACCTGATCCAGCCCTAACTATAAGCCTCAGCAAAAAGGAAAGTTTTAAGCCTAATCTTAAAAACAGAGAGGGTGTCTGTCTCCTGAATCCAAACTGGGAGCTGGTTCCACAGAAGAGGGGCCTGAAAGCTGAAGGCTCTGCCTCCCATTCTACTCTTAATTATCCGAGGAACCACAAGTAAGCCAGCAGTCTGAGAAGAAAGTCCTCTATTGGAGTAACAGATGGCTGCAGACACTCACTGGCTTGGCCTGATCTCCTCTATATATAATTGATGATTTCAGTTTTCAGACCTGACACTTTTTTCTTCTTCTTGTCCAGTTTTCTCAGTTTTTTAAGGACACACTGCACACCATGCAGTTTTATGCTAATAGCACTTTGAATCACCTGTTGGTTCAAAAATACTATTTTATTCCTGTCAAACTTTATCTTTGGCATTTTTCATAGATGAAACAAAAAGTATGGGAAGAAATGATGTGTTTTTTTATAAGGTTGCAAAAGGTAATATAGATACAATTTAAAATAAGTTCTTTGCTACATTGTCTGTTATATGTTGACACAACACTGGTTCATCCATGAGTTATGAGCCTTTTTTATGCTTGAATGATTTGAAGGTCAGAGTTAAGTGGGTCAAAAACTTCTAAATATGGTCAGGTACAAGGACTTCACTGAAAATGAGTGAAAAAGTAGCCAGTATCCAAAGAAAAACCCTGAAAGACCTTCATGATGCCTGGAGAGCTCAGTGTGGCTGCTTGGAAGGAAAATATAAAGAAATGAGGGGGTGACTCAAGACTTTTGCACAGATTTTAATGCATGAAACTGGCCTGGACAAAAAATGATGGCACCCCTAGAAAAAGATTGACAATAAAAAACTGAAAATACATCCACCATAAGGGCATGTTAGACTAAACTGTAATCGGCATCACAGGTGTCCTCTAACCTGTAATCAGTCAGTCTGCCTGTTTAAAGGCTGACAGTGGTCACTGTGCTGGTTGGTATGATGGTGTGTACCACACTGAACATGGACCACAGAAAGCTGAGCAGAGAGCACTCTGAGGAGATGAGATAGACAACTAAAGGCTATAAGACCATCTCCAATCAGCTGGATGTTCCTGTGACTACAGCTGCACACATTATTCAGGAGTTTAGGGTCCACAGGACTGTAGCCAACTTCCCTGGATGTGGCCACAAGAGGAAAAACTGGTGACAAACTGAAGAGATGGATAATACGAATGGTAACCAAGAAGCCCAGAAGAAGTTCCAAAGAGATTAGAGGTCAACTCCAAGGTCAGACCACACCATCCATTTCTGTTTGAGCCTAAATGGACTGAATGGAAGACCTGTGGACAGGTGCAGAAGTATCACTGAGAGTTACAGAAATCACTTGATTGCAGTGATTGCCTCAGAAGGTTGTGCAACATAATATTGAGTTGAGAGTGCCATAATTTTTTGTCCAGGCCACTTTCATTAGTTTGTTTTTTAAATAATTCTGCTGAACCACAATTCAAAATCAATGTCTGATTTTCACGAGTTCATTTTCAGTAAATTTTTATTTATTGCTTTAGTCAGTTTGAACTTATTTCAGTGACCACTGGTGTTTTTTCTTTATTTAAATTAAAGGTACCAACAATTTTGTCTATATCTGTGTGTGTGTGTGTGTGTGTGTGTGGTGTGTGTGTGTGTGTGTGTGTGTGTGTGTGTGTGTGTGTGTGTGTGTGTGTGTGTGTGTGTGTGCGTGTGTGTGTGTGTGTGTGTGTGTGCGTGTGTGTGTGTGTGTGTGTGTGTGTGTGCGCGTGCGTGCATGCACTTCTGTCAAAATGTATGAGTCCAACTGTAGTAATGGTTCAACTACATTTCAATACAGCAGATGCCGATGCCTGTCAGAAGTTGCTGTTATTTAAGGAAGTCTTTCTATTGTGTTGCCATTTGACAACACAATGCAGAGCAGCTACCCAAACTTTACTCTTTGCCTTGTTAATAGCGCTGTAACCAGTGTGTAAATAAATAATTTCAGCAGAATGATCAATCAGCTGACAGGTAATCCTGGGGTTTATTGTCATTGTTGCTGACAGGTGCGCTCAGCTGTGAGGAAGCGGTTCCACCGATGGCAGGAGCAGCACTCCATCCGAGCCAGGATGACCCAGGCTATGTCCATCCCCACTTCACCTTCACGGGTCAGCTTTCACAGCATCAAGCAGTCTACATCGCTATGAAAGAGGAAGCCAGCTTTGTCCTACATGTGCTCGCTTTGGGAGAAACCTCCAGCTGTCATTGTCATCCTTTTCTGCCACATCACTGGAGTAACACTAAAACACTTTCTGCAGCTAGAGAGCTACAGAGAGGCTGCATCAGTCTCCTAAACCTCAGGAGGGACATTACACAGACTTTCAGGAGAAAATGGATGGGTACGGGCGGGAGAGGACAGTGCAGTCTTTGCAAAATGGGAGGTTAGTGGATCAAAAAGATACACGTGACCAGGCTGATGAGCGTGTACTGGAGTTTGAATGTACAGTACTTGTTTAATTGTCTGTTGTTTCTCCGCTGGCACTTTAATTTTTTGCTCCATCACGGTTGAGGATTTATGCGCCTGGACTGACTGAACTGGATTCCATCTCACAGAGTCCTGTGCTAACAGGAGGCAGTGACGAAGTCCTTACTCATCTTGAGTTTTATTTTCAGATTTGTATTTTTTTTCTCTCTCAAACAGCTGTCGGGTTTTAGTGTTGTTTATTTGATGTTGTGCGTTCTTCCTCTGTTCTCAGCTTGGTGCACTTGCGCTGCTTTCTGGACTTTCCAGGAAAGTTAAACACATTCCGTAATTCCTACCGGAGGAGTTTTGTTCCAGAAAACAGAGACTTTTACAGCTTTTAGTAACCTCCATGTGATCGAGCCGGATCATTTATGTTTTCATGTGTCGTTGTGATCATTGTTTTTTGCAGGAAGTGGCTCACTGAGATGGCAGTGTCAGTTTTAACATTATAGACTTTGCTTTTATTGTAATTTTCCACCTTTAATTACTATATTGTGATGTTTTGGAGTGACACATGGCCAACAGACCGAGAGCAGTGAGATGTAGTGCTGCAGAAGCCCAAAGTGACAACGAAAACAGCAGATGGAGAGTCAGCTAACTCCCATAATTTCTTAACTTAGAACAGAGTAAAGAAAACATGGTACAATATTATATAGACATAATTTAGCCTTTAAAACAATTTATTCCAGTGTAAAATCAAACGGGGTTGTAAATCAGTCATTTTTGTGGCTAAGGTGGCTCAGCTAGTCAGCTAGTTTCAAATCAGTTGTTCTCATTTTGAGTTCAGCTGAGCATACAGAGTGAAAGCAGCTTTTTACTGCAGAATAATTGCATGGCATAACTCTCACTTAAAGCACGTGTTTATGTTTCTATTGATGCACAGATTAAACAGACTAGTCGATATGTGATAATTAGGGAGGTTTAGGGTGGCCATGGCTGAGGTGATGGAGGTGTTCGTCCACAAATTGGATTTAAAATGCTTCTCCTCACGTACTAATCCCTAAATAATCAGGCCCCATCATATCTGAAAGACCTCATAGTAGCACATTATCCCAGTAGAGCACTTCACACTCAGTGGAAAGAAGCCTGAGACCACTCTTGTTATGAGGTGGAACTAAGACAAAGATTCATAAGGAGCATCCCTGAAACACTGACATGGGTCTATACTGCTATTTAACTCAGCATCCGTGAAATGTTCTTCTTCGGCCATCTCTGCAATGATGCTGAAACAACATTTAGGTGCATTTTTTTTTTTTAATTGTAACTTGTAACAAAAGTTTCTATTCAGTTATATAACGCATGGCCCTTCTCCTAATTTATCTTACTCCTGTTTTCTGTTGACCACCTATGCTCTTGCAGATCTGGCTTAGTAGCAGTTTTTGTGTGCAGATTTGGCCCACTTTGGCCTACTTTGGCTGCATTTGGACCAACTCCGAATCACGTGGGCCAACCTGAATTTGGCTAAGATATAGACCTCCTTCAGTTTCGGCCTCCCTGGCATTCTTGGGGTCTCTTGAGCTGTGATTTTTACTTCTGGCAGCCAGTTTGGGACCTTTTTGAAGCCAAACCAGTTAAGATGCATGTGTTACCTCAGGAAGTACACACACACAGCATATTTTGCTTTCAGTGCACCCACATTAATGATGCACGTTTCTCATATGTTTCCATCATTTTATCCAAACTGACTTTAACCTAAAATCGTGGAGCCTCTGGGGGGCAGCCAGACAAGTTGTAAACACTTAATATTGTCATATAGAGTTATGATAGCTGATGTGTGAGCAAACACAGACACGTGGCAGCACACATTTATTTCTAGCTGCTTTTATGAATGTCGTGTGCAATAACAGAAAGGCAACTGGAATCACATCTTATTTTAGTGTCGCTAAATAAAAAAATCCAGCTTTTCTGTGTTCACAGAAACCTAAAAAGTTTTGACTCTGTCTGAACATAATCGGTGTAATACCTGCAGCGATGGATGAATGTAGGGAAACATAAACCTCACTTTAGCTGCTCTGTTTGCTGCTGAGCTACAGGACCAGTATGAGTGACATTAGTTTGACCCACAGAATGCTGAATCTTGTACAGCTTTAAATCAAATGGAGCGTAATATGAGATCAGGTCATGAAGTCAAGCTTTCATTGATCTCACTGCCAGCCCACATGCTACTCTTTCACACATCCTATCAGTAAATCTCTGAGGGCTCACTTTTTCACTGCTTCAGCCTGCCAATAGTTGCCGTTAACCTGCAAGCCACTTTGCAACCCACCTCCCTCAGTGCTCCTCCTTTTTGTGTCCTTGGCTTAATCTGTGTCCTGTGATGTAAACACCAGGAGTGGTCGTGTCTGAACTTAAATCCACCATTTTTTTTTTTTTTGCAAAGGTTTTCACAAAGTATAAAAACTGTGCAGTGACAGTGAATGAACCATGGGTTCAGCGTTGACTTGTCAGTGGTCATAAGTAAGTTAATTAGTTATATTTTTATTGTCAGGGACCATGCACAAAAGCACTGAGACTTGAAATGAGTCAGGAGCAACATGAAGAGGAGGAGCTGGGATGGAGGTGGGCTGCACAGTGGCTTCCATCAACTGTATTGCTAAAACAGTGCTGTGCTCAATTTATCACTAATTTAACAGCAAACTAAATGAAAAGCATGACAGTTTATTTTACAAAACGCACCATCACTATAAAAAACAGAGAAAATGATTACGTTTTACACTTATTCATAGCTAGACCCGCTCCTCCTCTCAGTGACTTCACATTAAAAGCTTTTTTTTTTGGAACAAAACGCTTCAGCTGAACTAAGAGACTTAATATTTTTGCCTCTCCACCAGCCAGCCAGGAAGGACGGTGTTCATTCTCATTCACAGCTCGTGACTTTCTGTGGCGTTCAATTGATTTGAACATTTGCAGTAACTGTATTTACTGATGTAAATATATAAATACCAGAGCGGGAGGGGAGGGGAGGGGAGGGAAAGGGGGCGTTAACATCCGTGAATAGAAACCAAAAACACAAACCACACACTGTAAATCATATGGGCACATTTTCCATGTGATCAGCAACTCACAGTCCACATTCCTATGATACCAGTATGCCTAGCACCTGTGCATTTTTATGAACAAATTCTATATGAACCTCCTCTTTTTGTCACCCTAAAATTATGATTTTTTTTTTTAATCCCTTGTCGGTGATGTGTGAGCTCTGGTTATGATTTTAAAAAAGTCAATTATTTAAAATAATTGAATTTCACATACTATTAACCATCACTTGTAAAAGAGCGGCTGCTTTAGTTTAATTTGAGCCTTTTGGGGGTGAGAAATTCAACTGAAATGAAAGAAACATGTCGTTATCATGGAGTTATGTTAGGAAGTGTTACTTTTCAAAATAAAAGCTTCATATCAGCAGGAATAAGAAGCAGAGGAAACATGCAAAGAGAAACTTCATTGTTCTGTGGTACATTTATGATGGTCAATGAAAAATCACAATGTCATTTATGATTATTATTTATTGTTATTTATTTTCAATATTGTTATTTTCATACTTTAAAACAATGTCAAGCGATAATAAACTGTGTGTTGCATTTGACTGAATGAAATATTGAAGAGAATGGTGAGATCTTTATATATAGAGAGCAGTTTTTATTCAGAAATAAAAAAAAAAAAAAAAGCTACCATTACCTGCTATGGAGACTCTGGATCACACAGCCATTTGTCTCTACAGTCCCCCGAGACGAAAGCAAAGAAAGAAACACATCCTGAGTATCGTGTGATCCTCTTAAGCTTTGTGTGTGACTCTCAAAGGGGAGTGCAGCCCGACACTGGCTTTTAAATAAGATCCTTCTGCCCAAGTGAACATGCACCATTTTCTGGGAAAGAGAGGGGAGTTTTTTCCTGCTTTTAAATGGCTCTAAAACGGAAAGAAATACAGAGATTGACTTTAACAGGATTCACGATGATGCACTATTGCTTAATTGGATGTGAACACTTAAAGAGATCAAGAAGGTTAGTCGTCGCCTGTAGAGCGGCTTTAGGGGGACGATTACTCTCTGTCATCTTATGGATTCATTCTTCCAGTCAGGGCTTCGCGCTCTGGGAGAGTTACTCATATTCACAGCTCCTGATTAGACTGCAGTCAGGATGATTCAGTTTCCTATTTTCATTGCTTCCTGTCATGATTACATAATAACTGTTTGTTTATGTGGAAAAGCATCACAGTGCTGTAGTAAACAGGTTGTGTTTCTTTGCTTACATATGCACAAACTCACAGTTTATGGTATAAATGTTATTTTAAACTCTTGGAAACAAACTAAACTCAGTGAAATATGATACATAAGTGCATTACCACTATAGCCTGTATATAAAAGATGGACATGGCCACTGTGACATCACTTATTGCTTTCTGAAATTTGTTTTCTGGCCTTGACTTTAGTATTTTGACCATTAGCATGCTGTTGCTTTTTGAAGAGCCAGAAGTGACCATAGTTGGATGAAAATGAAGGTGTAGTGCTAAGCTATTAGCTCATTTTGGCTAGAAAACTGCAACCATAAACTGTATGGGAACATCACACATAACGTGATACTTGCTAATCAGTACCATTAAAATAAAAATATTGGACTTTTACTCACTAATACTGGAGTAAGAGACTTCTTGGACAGTTTGTTTCTACAGTTAGTGACATCACACTGTTTCCTACTTGGCTCAGTTTTAGCTTTTTTGGCTGCCACCATGTTGTTTTTTTTATGCAAAAACATTTCTGAAGCAAGACAGTATAAAAGATGGACGTAGCTTCTGGCTCTGGAAAGTGACACCTTTACAGAAGTACTTTAACCCTTCATTTGTTTTCATTAGCCACCAGGTGGCAGTACATGTGAATGTAAAAAGACTTCCAGTCCCATGGATGTCTATGAGAAAACGGCTTTCTGACTTTCCTGATAAGTTTACTGACAATTTCAGCCACTTGGATGCCCGGGTGGCTCAGTGGTAGAGCAGGCAACCATGGGTATATACTGCATTGTGGTGTGGGCAGTGCAGGTTCAAGTCCCGGCCTGTTGTCCGCTTGTCTTCCTCTGTATCTTTGCCCCATTTCCTGTCTCCCTCCACTGTCAGTTAATGCTGCTGTGGCCAAAAAGAAATGAGACTGTTTTGGTTATAGCGTGTTTCAGAAAGAAGGATTGTGTGAGGTTTGCTTATTGGCTAATTAACTGCCAATAGCAAGTCATTACTTAATGAAATTTCAGTGTCATAGTTTTACCTGCCGCTCCTCATCACAAAAAATCCCAATATTGCGATGGTTAAAATGCTCATCTTGATAATTGACAGCATCGCAGTAGCTTCATCCAGCCTTGACACTGTTTATGAGCAACACATGAACATATCTGAAACCAAACTAGAGCCAGAACCTTTCTGGAGGCTAGCCTGGGGATGAAGCCGAGAGAAGAAGGTAGAGATGAACAAGAGATGGGCGACGGGGATAAGGGGGAGACCAGCAGGTGTGGCAGAGACACTCAACAATGGGGCAAGGCAGAGGTTCAGCATCAGAGATGGAGCTTTTCAGGTGGCTGGGGAGGTGGAGCAGTCTGCAGCAGCAACAACAACACCAGCAGCACTGGCAGCAGAGGAGGTGGCCAAGGAGGGAGGTGGCCAAGGAAGAAGCTGGCGATAAAGGAGGCAGAGACCTTCCAGTGCCACGGTGAGGCAGCCACTGGTGGAAATCATGTCCCTCAGAAAGCAGGGTAGGTGACCAGTGGTGGAGTTAGAACTCCATAAGCAGCAGATCAGGTGGCTGGCAGGGAAGACGGAGTCCCTGAGGAGGATGGGCGGGCATTGGAACTAGTAAGACTGGCTCAGGTTACTCAGGACCAATGGGCTCTGGAGACATGGGCTCCTCTAGCTCTGGATCAGCTAGCAGATTAGGCTCAAACACAAGAGTTTGGGCTTGGGTCAGATATCACAGGGAACTCGGGATACTTGGGGCAAACCTGACTCTGGGGTTAGTCTGGTGTCAGCAGTCCCAGGCAGACGAGTTGTCCTAGAAAATGAAGCTTTGGGCAGACTCATACATGGCTCTTCCAGTTTAGAACAAAACTTAACACATCAAATCTGAAAGAACTCACAAGGATTTAAGTATATTTACAAGATTCCCTGTTTGCTTTGGTCATGGCTTTGAACTTAATTGGCAAAGGCTCACACGCTCATCCATCACCTGGAATATTTTCCAGTTAACAAGTGAGCCTTGTCAAAAGTTAGCTAGCAGGATTTCTTCTCTTCTTAATGAGACATCGGTCAGAAAACAGCCCTGTTCTACTTCTAAAATATTCAGTGTTAATGCAAGAAGCAAATAAAGACAAATACCAGTCCATCATTACTTTAAGACTGCAGGGTCAGTCAGTCAGTCCAGAAAATTGAATAAAATAATTTCTTCACGTACAAAAAAGCATCAAACTCTGACACTCTCATGAGGACCGCTTCAGGCGAGGAGGACCAGCAGTTCAGCACAGTTAGAGAAATAAGCAATTACTAACACTTCATATGAGAGCCCTTGTTAATGCTCCCCAGAGCTCAACACATCAGGACACACTGTGTGAATCAGGCCTTCATGGAGGAGAGGTGAGAACTGCTGGGACACAAAACCATCCGGAGTGGAGGTCAGGACAGGGCTGCAGCGTTGCCTTTGTCAGAGGCAGAGAAGGTAAACTGGTGATAGGCTGTGGTTGTTAAATCACGCAGCAGTGTGCTCAACTCTGAACCCCGAACATGTACAGGATGCTCATTACTGATCAAATGTGAAAGCAAAGTACAGGCACTCACTGATGAACTGTGTGTGTGTGTGTGTGTGTGTGTGTGTGCGCACGCGCGTGCGTGCGTGCAGTACCAGTAAAATGTTTGCTTGTGATTCACACTCACTCATGTATATAAACTTATTTCCAAGAAATTCTCTCTAAACTAAAAAAAATGGTTATTTTGTGAACCTCATCCAACATTTCTTTCCACAGTTTTGCCCCTTTTTATCCTAATAGTGCTGTTATTTTTTTTCTCCACTGTAATAAAACTAAGATTTAATACCTTTCGTTTATTATATTTTCACATGTTCTGTTTATTTCAACAAAGCACAAGTGGGAATCTGTCTCGACCTTTCACAACAAAAGAGCTGGAGGACAATCGATAAATCTGCATGTCTGCCACTTTCTGTATTTAAAACTGTGCTGATCTGATTGTGAGTCAATAAGTAATTCTGTGCAGCCACAAATCAATCAGACTTTCAGAAGTTTAATACCAATATAAATAGAGTCTCAAAAGCCTCCACAGATGTTGAAATGAGTATGAAATCACATCATGTGGCTGCAGTGAAAGGCTGATGTCAGACACGGTCTGTGGTATGGAATGAGAAGAGTTTTGTAATCTTAAAGCAAAATAAAAGTGTGCATTACCCCGATGACCCTGGGAGCTTTGTCCCATTGCAGCCAGCTGTCGTGGCAGCTGGCTCTCAATGGTGCATTTATATGCATGAGAAGTGAGTTCATAACATGGTTACGAAAGGCACCCGCAGTCCAGATGTAAACAATATAACGTTGTTAAGCTCATATTCCAGTGAATGGCTCCAGCTTAAACCAGTATTAAAATTCTTCCTGTTGTGTATAATCACCTTACTTTTGGGATTCGTCTGCTAATAAGTCCCAATATGGACCATATCACAGTTACACAGATGCATAATTTAATTTATTATCTCTTCTTTAAACCTCAAGTGACCAAACTGTTTTAGTGACTAAAACCACTGAGTGGGGTCATTTATGAGCTCATTAGAATTTATACAAGAGTGCCTTTCCATTGGTTCTGTGTGTATATTTAAAAAACTCCAATGTAATGCCATTTTAGTGCAATTTTTTAAGAGCCTAAACCACAAGCCAGTGACAAAAACTGCTGGTAACTCATCACTACACCCTCTCTTCCTAATATGGTCATGTCTGGTTCCAAATCACCAACATGCCAGTAGCCAAAACATTAAAATTGAGGCTTCAAAAGTCCTCAGCCAATGGATGAGCTCATGCAGGATATTACCATCTTTTATATACAGCCTCCTGTAAAGCCTGAAGTCGTTCTATGGGCTCATAATCCATATTTTGAAAGTTAAAGCTGTTGAAGAAAAAAGGCCCACCCCCATCAAATGCATTATTGCCTCTCCAGGTAATGCTTTGGCATTTTCTTCAACTCTTTCATGACTTCTTTAGGTGAGACAGGTGGACGTGCTATCAGTGTTTGCACTGATGGAGCAGTCTGCTGTCTCAGACCTGTGTTACCTGCTGACTGGACACAGAGAGAAAAATGATGTGCAGTCCACAGGCGCTGAGAAAGCTGAAAGAATAAGAACAAGAAGGACTTTGCTATCTTCCCCCGAAGGGAAACTTTCTTTTGTTACAGCTGGAAAAATTGTGGAAGCTGTTCTAAATTCAAATTAAAAAAAAAAAAAAAAAAGATGTAATTACATTTTACAAATTAAATTCAGCAGAAAGAGATGCATATGCACTACAACTGCAATTGAACCCTCTGTGATGAGTCTTTGACTGCTCCTCTGGGCGTGAAATGGATTTTGGTGAAACATTTTTCAGTTCAATAATATCATAGGTGGAAGTGTACTGTTAATAATGAATAATACGCGGCAGATATTAAACGTTCTTACTCAGCGGTCTGATTACTTACATTTAAATCTACCTAAAGAGGCACTTAGAGGGGAAAAGTGTAGCATTTTAGTATTTTTAGCTGAAAAAATATATTTAATTAATGGATTATATCACACTCATTTGTAGGTGAAAGCACTCATAACTTCTCCTGTGGTTAACTATAACTGGAAGCTGCTGTAAATATGCTAAGATGCAGTTTTAATGAGATAAAATGTAACTGAACTGAATTTAAACCCCCTGCACATGTTTAAGAGTCATCATGCATGAAATGCTTCAATACTATAAAAGCAAATTAAAACCATTAAATGACTGCCTGGTGAACATCTGAGGTCAGACAGTCTGTGGCGCCATCTAGTGTTGCTTCCCTTTAACTACATCCACATCTTTTCTTGGGAATTTTTATTTATGAGGCCAACATATCGGACGAAGCATCAACATTTAAAGTGAGGGTAAAGAGGAAGAGGACTAATTGAGACATCATCATCATCATTATCAGATCATCATGATGAAGATACCATGAAGACTAATTAAACTCCACTGAGGTTGGTGTTAAACGCAAATAGATCCAAGTTTCCACTATTCTCTATTTATCAGCTCTCGCAGACTCTGGCTGTTCACTGGGATGAAATGTTAACAGTCAAAACAGAAAATGATGTACGCGTCATTACTGATCAGAATGTGTGACACCCTCCTAAAGAAGCACACACACACACACACACACACACACACACACACACACACTCAGGTTCAACCCAAGTAAGAACAGAAAAAGGGTTTTATAAGTATCTCGCTCCTTTTTCCTGAAGTAATTTACAGGATTATTCACCCATTTTTTTAAAATTTTTTTATTGCAAATATTATCAGAAGCAGTTATTGTGAGACAGCTTTAAAGAACAAAAAGACGAGGACTTGTTTGATTAAGTTTAGAACTGTTAAAGCCAGAGTCGCTTTTAAGAAAGAGATTTTTAATTTCCTGCATAAATAAAGTATATAAGAAATATTGATAAATAAAACATGAACTACTTATGCCACTGTCCACACACTAAAAATGCATGTGTGAGGCTGGGTGGGAGGATGAGCTGAAACGAACGTGGAGAGGTTGAACAAAAGGAAAGGAAAGGAATAATGAAGTCCATCCATCCATCCATCCATCCATCCATCCATCCATCCATTTTCTTCCACTAATCTGGGACCGGGTCACAGGGCAGCAGCCTAAGCAGAGAAGCTCAGACCTCCCTCTCCCCAGCCAGCTCACTGAGAGATATAATCTCTTCACTGTGTCCTGGGTCTGCTCCTGGGCCTCCTCTCAGTAGGACATGCCCAGAACACCTCACCCAGGAGGCATCCAGGACAATAAAAACATGAAAACATTTTTAAAATGTTGAATGCAGCTGAAAATGAGAGTATTTCTTATGAATAAGAGAGTGCTTTAACAATGCAGTGAACCTGATGTAAGCATCTGATCTCAAGTTTAACTTAGTCACTGATGTTCACTGAAAAGAGTAGAAAGAATCAGAGGTTTTGCAGATGTTTAAAAGTTGGCTTCTGTGTTTAGAGTTTTGAAAAGAAGGATGGATAGCTTTAAGAAATGTGTTTTAGCAATTTTAAAAAATTATAATACATCAGGGTTGCCACACATCCAACACAGCACCCAGAACTGGACCACTTCTTCCTCCCTTAGCTGCTCCCTTTAGGGGTCATCACAGTGGATCATCTTCCTCCATCTCCCCCTATCCCAGCATCCTCCTCTGTCACACCAACCCTCTGCATGTCCTCCTTCACTACACCCATGAACCTCCTCTGAGGTCTTTCACTTTTCCTCCTGCCTGGCAGCTCCATCTTCATCATCCTTTCTCCAAAATATCCACCATCCCTCCTCTGCACATGTCCAAACCATTTCAGCCTCTCCTCTCTAACTTTATCTCCAAATTACTCAGCCTGAGCTGTCCCTCTGATGGACTCATTTCTCCATCCTGCTTACTCCCAGTGAAGATCTGAATATCTTCAGCTCTGCCACCTCCTGTCTTTGGGTCAGTGCCACCGCTTCCAAACTATCCATCACAGCAGGTTTCACTACCATCTTGTAAACCTTGCTTTCACTCTTGCTGCTCTCCTTCTGTCACAGATCACCCCTGACACTCATCTCCACCCGCTCCACCCTGCCTGCTCTCTCTTCTTCACCTCTCTTGTGCACTGTCTGTTGCTTTGGATGGTTGACCCCAGGTGTTTAAACTCATCCACCTTCACTGCCTCTGCTCACTGCATCTTCACTGTTACACTTGTCTGCCTCTCATTCACACACATGCAATCTGATTCGCTTCTACTGACTTCTTCTCTCCAGAGCATACCTCCACCTCTCCAGGCTCTCCTCCACCTGCTCCCTACTCTCACTACAGATCACAGGGTCATCCATGAACATCATAGTCCACAGAGGCTCTTTCTGACCTCATCATTCAGTCTGTTCGTCATCACTGCAAACAAGAGGGAGCTCAGAGCAGATCCCTGATTTAATCCTGCCCCCACCTTGAACCTGTATGTTACTACTTGGACACACTTACTTCATACACATACTGACTTCCTCATGCCACGGTTCCTCTCTCAGCAGCCTATCATCTGCTTTCTCTGGATCCACAAAGACACAGTGAAGCTCTTTCTGACCTTCTCTAACTTCTCCATCAACACTCTCAAAGCAAACAGCACATCTGCAGAGCTCTTTCTCAGCATGAAGTCATCCTGCTGCTCAGTGACCAACACCTCTCTTCTCAGCTTAGCTTCCACAGCTCTCTCCCATATCTCCATGATGTGGCTGATCAGCTTCGTCCCTCTGTAGTTCCTGCAGTTCTGCACATCAGCACCAGCACATTTGTTCTCCATTCCTCAGGCATCCTCTCACTCTCCACGATAGTGTTAAACAGTGGTTAAAAAGTCCTCTGCCCTCTGTGCGACACACCTCCATACCTGCACAGGTACATCATCTGCACCAGCTTCCTTTCTACTCTTCATGCTCTTCACAGCTGTCAGAATTGGAGCACTAAAGAGCACAGTTTTATTCCACTGAATGCCTTTCCTTTACAGCGCAGGAGTGAAAATGTATGGAAAGCTCAAAGTGTTTCTAGACGTAGACAAGTTGTTTGCTGTATTCATGTGATGATTTAAGGCCTTTCCACCGTTCTCTAAATGTTAATGTAGGTCTACATGTAACTACAGCAGACTCAGTGACTGTTCAGTTGAAGTTGCACCTTTTCTGTTGTTAAAAGAAAAATTGTTTAACAAGAAAAAAAATGCCGTCCGATATTTGGACAAATTTTCATGGCAGAGGGTAAAGGGAGTCTTTTACTTTGGTTGTTTTGAAACCTTGCCTAGAGACCAAGTTAATGCTTTAAATATGTATTTCGGTACACTGTAAAATTTGGACAGATGTTTTATTTTTTTTTTATTAAATGGCTTTTCACCAGTCCAGGTGAAGCCAGTTTTGGGCTGTATGAAGTACATTTTCACAGCCCTGCTATAGAGGTATTTAGTTTGGGAATAAAAGACAAAACTTATTGGTGAATAGATGCGTGTCCCTAAATCTTTGGCCACATAACAAACAACTAGCACATAATATTCCAAAGATTTGTGAGGTCAAGCACTGATGTTGGCAGAGGAGCCAATTTATTAATTTATTCGTTTGAATATAAATTCATATTTAAATTCAGCAGCTGTAGAATGAAAAGCCTCGGAGGTGCTAAAAGCCACAAATATCCCCTCAAAAGACGTTTTCTTTGCCTGGAAATGGTCACACTTGAATATAAAAAAAAGTGTGCAAAAAGACGCATAAAGTTCCTGTAGAGCAGTGGTGTTAAACATGTGGCCCGGGGGCCTGAACCAGCTGCCACTGATCCCACTGGTCCCTCTGTAAAGTCATTACCTACTTCAGTTTTCCAGTAAAATGTGTGGTGATGCCAGCTTTACTACACATGAATAAAATTGAATAGAAATGTAAAGGTATTTTGAGATATAGACAAGTTCTTTGAACCATAAAGATGTAAAATACTAAAGCTGTTTACTCACAAAAACTCAACATGTGAAGGTTTGGCTCCTTTCTACTGTAATTTGCAAAGTGTAATGTACATGTAATGACGGTAGACTCAATGAACGTGGAGTCACTTGGATGTATTTTTATTCATTAACTTGTTTCTAATAAAGATTTAATTAAAAAAAAACCTTTTGTGTTTGTTTTTAATGGTGTGGGGTAGGAGGCATCCTTTGCTCTGGCCTATGGTTTCAGCTTTTTGAAATCCTGACCCCAGCCCAGGTGAATGCTTTCAAAATTTGCTCGTTTACCCTTGAAGAAAGAGGAATTTTTGCTGTGGTTTTAATGGTCTAGCCCACTTGAGATCAAACTGGGCTGCATGTGGCTGGTGTGCTCAGAGGAGTTTGACACCCCTGCTCTAAAAATGTTGAAAAGGCTTCACTCTCAGCCAGGCCTCTGCTCCCCAGTTATTTCCATCACCCCCTCACCACCACCCCCTGCACGTACCTGAGAAAGGTCAGACTTCAGCATTACTGACACAACCCCACCGTTTGTCCCTCTGCAGTGCTAACCCCCGGATATTCATGCAGCCAGCACAATCCTGCCTCACTGATTTATATTTTCTCTCGGATGCCTGCAAATAAGCAGCAGCAGCTTCAGCTGAATCTCCATTCTTGTGGAGGATTTGCCTGCTATTGTGCTTTTCACCGGTGAAATCCCATCCCGCCAGCTCTTATCTGCTTAGAAATACGATGCAGCTGAATATAGTAAACAAACTCATGTGCTGCCATTAGCTTTATGTTTGTGGCTTTTTATTGTGTAATGAAAACCAGTGGCTCATTTCTAAGCACTAGTCCCAAAACAAAGCATTAAAATAGGAGACAGTGTGGTTACTTTAAGTGAGAACACGCATGTGCTGGCGCAGTTAAAGATGTGCTTTATAAATAACGGGTAAGACGTGAAATATTTTCAAATAAAACAATATATTTTGGGATGATGAAGTTTCATGCTATGAACTTTCGTCCACATTTCCGCTGTACGGGCATTTGCAAAGACTGACATCTGCGGGAGCCAATAGAAAGCCTCAAACTGGAGTCTTGACCAATAGCGGCGCAGGGAGGCTGGTGTTATGGAGTCGTAAACGGTTAGTAACAGGACAAGCAGGTAAGTAAGATTTTGTCTTGTTTTTTTGTTAAAATAAATGAACACTGCTTGGCAGGAGAAAAGCACCCATTCCGTTAAAGCCCCGGGTGTTTGGCTTGAGCTGGCGGAGTTTTTAAGTGCACTTTTCTGCTAAACGTGCAGCAGTCATTGAGAAGTCGGAGCGAGATCGGGAAGCAAGCAAGCTAGCGAGCATTAGCATCGCCTGCTAGCTCAGCTGGCTGCTATCAGGGAGTCCCAAACATTAGCCTGTTAGCTCCGCAACTGGAGAAACTCCTGCTTGATTAGGGCAGAAATCTCCGCTGGTGCATTCCTCCACACTGCCTTCAGTGAACAAGACGCTTTAGTAAACTTGCGTTTAAATTTCTACACCTCTGTGCTGCCATTATGCGACATTTAAAACTTTTTCATTATAAAAATTTGCGATGATAAAATTAGTGGAGGTTAGCTTGAGCTAGCATTAGCGTGCCAGCAGGACGTCCAAATAAATAAATAAATAAGTAAATATATAAATAAACGGCTGGGTAGACCGTGCCTAAGACGGCTTGCTAGGGCCAGATAGGTTACAAAAAAAAACGGTGGGCGAAGGGCGTAAAATTCAGGGAAAAACGCTTAATTTTCGAGATTAACGAGAAAAACAGGAGAAATTGTGTTTACTTTTAGTCAAGAAGCGACTTTGCGTCACTTTTAAATATTTAGTTGGAAGAAAATTCAGACATTTGAACTCCCAGTTTTAGGACACCAGCAGCACCTCTAAAGGCCGACAACGAGCTGCAAACGGAGTTTGATTAGACCGCAGCGGGTCTACGTGCAGCGGGCTGCGGGCGGAGCGTCTGTTCCACACTCGCATCATGTGTGCTCATCCACCTCGTTCTCATACAGGGGCATCTTGGCATTATTTTTTTTTTTTTCATATAGTCGCCATTATTTTTTTCTCTTAAATTAGCTATTTTTTCGTCTTAAGTTACCTCAAATTTGCAAATTAGTGCTTATAAAATTGTCATTTCTCTCTTTTGCCACTTTTTCCTCTTTAATTTGGCATTTTTTTCCTCGTTAATGTGCCTTTTTTTGGTCGTACATTTGCAGGCTTCTAGCCAGTTTTTGATACCCGGCTTTGCACCGGGCTGAGGTATTGTTGCGCTATCGGAACTGTTCACCAGAGCGTGGGGGCTTTCTCCACACCCCGGTCGTCCATTTGCCAACTTTTTTCTTGTGAACTCATAGGTTTTTATAGATTTACCATCTTTCTTTTCACGAATTTCCTATTTTTGACTCTTAAATTCCCAAGTTTTTTTTTTTTTCATATATTGCCGGGGGGGGGGGGTTGTTTTTACAATTTTATTTTATTTTTTTAAGGAAATGTAGTGGGGGTTTTTTTGCTACATTTTATTTTTTCTCGTAAATTTGCCATCACTTTTCTCTATTTGCAGCTTTCCTGTCAAATTTCAGATTTTTCTTTCCCTAAGTGTAGCCCAGGTGTTTCTTTCTGCATAGCATCAGGAAGGGCATCCTGCTTAAAAACCTGTCAAATTGAATATTAGGCGCTGTGGCGCCCCCTGGTGAATAAAGGAGCAGCTGAAAGTAGCTTCTATAATGCAACCCAATGCAAAATATTTTCATTATAAATTTAATTATTAAACATTACAATTTCCCCTAAGCTGCAAGAAGTTAGAGGATCAAGTGAAAATAAATGGCTCCTACCAAAAGCAGTTGCAACAGATTTATAGAACTAAACCAATGTCAGTGTTCATTTGGGTGGGGGTGATTTACCGATGTGTTAGCATGTGTTCGGCTGATCTACTGTGCTCATGTTGCACCAGCATGAAACAGACGGCCTCGTAAACGTACGTGAGGCTGACCGGCCGGTCACCAGTTGGTTATCACCCCTCACCCAGCCCCTTATTTTTTCCTAATATGCCATAAAGGTTACATTTGTTCTCTGAATGTTTAAATAAAATTCAACCAATGTTAATCTTTGTTGTTGATGTTTTTATTTTAGGTGTCATTTTCACGTGTAGAAACCGGAATAATGATTCCTTGGATTACTGAATGGAGTTCGTCGACAATGGAGTCAAAGGTAGAATTTTTATATATTTGTTTATTTTTATTACAAAGCCGCACTTGTCCAATGGCTTTGGAGAAAAGGCCACATCAGACAATGAGGAGCCATATGACATGCATCTGATTAGGATACACTGGACACATCCCTGTGGATGCATTTCAGTCATTTGGGTTGGATTACATATCGCTGGAAGTGTGGGAATACCTTGGAGTCTGCAAGGAGCACCCAGGAGGAGCACAAGGAAGTTTAGACATCTTTGCACCAGCTGTGATCTGGAGCAGGAGCAGAAGATAGATGGATGATGATTTGCCACTTAGAGTGGTCACGGATCGGCTGCTTGAGTGTTTGTAGTTTTCGTCCCACAAAGTTCCGCCGGGGTCATTTTAGGTTAAAACAAAGCAACAAGAAAGGGAGAGGGGTAATATTCAGAGGAAGAAAAGCAGCCTTTTCATGGTTCATGTGGTAAATTAATGAGAAATGATCAAAATTACAAGAGAAATTGATTACTGTGTGAGATTATGAAGTTAGAAATTTGCAAGAAAAATGCAGAAACTCTCAGAGATTAAAATGGGAAAGCTGTAGTTCCTAACCAGGGATAAGATTAGATCACTAAAAAAGTTGTTTTTGTAAAAGTTTAATGTTCTTAAAAACTACAAACACTTCAGACACTTTAAATCAAATAATAAAGTCACCAATTTGCAAGAAGACAAAAATGCAGAAATTCTCAGAGTTTAAAACAAACTGATTTTATTTCATGAATTTGAGCTGAGTGGAGGTAAACGCACTGCTTCAGTCTACGAGGTCAGATCAAGCATTTTTTCATAAACTTCTTTACTCTTTTTGAGAATTTGTCAGGAAAATTAAGGATTTCATTTTCTTCTATTATATATATTTTTAAGTAATGTTTAAAAAAAAAATCAAAAATACACATTTTCCAAGGTTTTTTTTTCTAAATTTCTGGATTTTTTTTTTTTTTTTCTTCTTCTTACAACTTTATAATCTTAAAGAATAGTTGATGTTTCGGATCTAAATGCACCACTTTAAACATTATAATTCAGTTTTCTTTCCCCATAAAAATATCCGTCTGTCAGCACTAATGCGCCATCGTTTCCTTCTGGGTAATTTGGTTTAATTTTCAGAACAGTCGCTCTCTTCCTCCCTCTCATTTACACACACATTGATAATGACGTGTTTGTAATGCATGACATCTCTGGTAGTCTGATCATGCTCAGAGGCCACGCAACACATCTTAGAAGTAAGTGAGATGCATTAATTTTTATTACTTAACAAGCATCAGGAGACCAGAATCGTCTGCATTCACATTTGTTCCCATTTTCATTATTACTGGCCTTAAGTGACAGTGAGACAGGAGAGGATGAAACTGTTCTTTGTAAACATCTAAGCTCAGTTTCCCAGACATGGATTGAACCCAACTCTAGATTAAAACACTTCTCAGTAGAGATCTACATTGAATTTGTCTCTTAGTGTGGGAAAATGACTGTCAGTGTGCAGAAATATCTGCTAGTGCACAGGATGTTATTAAAAAGTTGTTTATTTAAATGTCAAAGGAGATAAACCGGACAAGCAAGAGCCACTCGAATCACAGCATGGCCGGGTAGTAATTGGCAAGTAGCTGCAGAAACGTAGGCTTCCTCAGCAAAAAAAAACCCCAAAACAAAAATAGAGTTGGAACAAGAACTTTTAATCCAATATTAGGCTTTGTTTTTTTAGTTAATCACAGAGGGCAGATAGATTCATTTTTCAATTAAATGTGTGGCTGATGTAACCTGAAGTCCACCAACATCACATTGGAACATCAGGCTTTATTTATTAAGAGGACTCATAATTACAGAGTGGAAAGAACAATGAAATCTGAAGAAAATGAGAAGGTTCATATTTTCACTGTGTCACAGAATTGCTAAAAAAGACTTTAATATGGTAAAAAAAAAATGTTGACTTATTAATTTTATGCTGCATGATGTTTGAGTTTATCAGCCAGTGCATACATGTAGCTAAATGATGTCACAGGGCAGCGTGTGTGACCTAAATACAGTTTAGGGACATAAGTAAGTGATTGAATAAAACCTTTAAAGGTTTAGAAAGCTGTTTAGCTTTCTTTTTCCACTGATATGAATGTTAATCAGCATCACTGCAGACAGGCTAGTCTTCATGTTAGCCGGGTGCTGCTGCTTCTCTTAAAATAAAAATAATAATAAAAAGGAAATATATAAGGTACAAAATGAGATTAAGAAGAAGCAATTAAAATTAGTTATTTGATCAGGTACTTACCAGGTTAAATCCTAACTGTGGCCATTTTTAATGTAAATTCCTTGTACAGTTACTTGTTTTAAGTATACTTAGAATAAATTGTGGCTTCAACTCTTAAATTATAAAAGAGATTTGCAAGGAAAAAAAGACACTCGACCCTGCCCAGTGTTTGTTTTGGCGTTGGTGTAACTGTCAGGCTGCAGTTTGTGATGGTGTACAACATGAAAAATATGGTTATGTATGGTGCACTCCAATATGGTGGGTTTTCCTGACAGTGATTCACATCCTCCCCAAAGAAAAATTAATTTATTCAAGCATAAAATACTGATGCACATGGAGTCAAGGCAAAGAGTCTTTATGTTATTTATGACAATTTGAGAAACAAAATTGTATTTAAAGCTTGAGTTAATGAAACCTCTTGCAAGAAACTTCTTAAAAATCAGAGTCCTGGTGGTTTTCCAGAACCTCTTTGGTGGATGTAGGTATTTTATTTTATTATTTATCTTTGCTATATGGGGGCAAATCATAGCTGCCCTCCAAAGGCCAAATTAGAGTCCTTAAAAAGAGTTGATAGCATTTGAACTTAAAATGAAAGCGTTGCACCGAGACTAAACACTGAGGCTGGGTTTACCTTGTGTTTACATGTAAATACCAGATTAAGATGATAACCGTATCTGTGTTAGCAAAGAACCGTCCTCATTACCAAGGTCAGGGATTTCAATTTTTCCTTTAATTTGTCACCCATCGGTACAATCGTCATTCCATTTGGAATCAGTCAAATGTAAAAAAGATCTGGCCCGATCCCCTAGAATCAGCTTTTCTTTTCTACAGTAACTGAGTATAATGATCCTGAGACCCTCACTGAGCCAGGCACTTCCACATGCTCAAAATACAAGGACTGAAACGTTTCTTCAGCACCTAAAGTGGTTCATATATCCAGACAATTATAAAAACATGTGAGCATCAGTGCTGTTTATCCGTTTCACAGCCATAGGCTATATTTAAAATATTAATATATTAGAAAATTAGAAATTGGGGGGAAAATGCTTGATCTGCAGCTGGACATTAGTCAAAATTAAATTAAAACTGAACTTAAAAAAAAAAAAAAAGACTTTAACTGTTTTAAAGCTGTTAGGCTGCTATTATAATAGCAGGTTACTGTTCACTTGATTCATTTGAACAAACACAGCTAGGACTCAGTATATTATAGTAACTGTTTCAAAGTAGGCCCAAACATACTAATAGGATTTTTCCTTTGCAGATGTTGTGCTTTGCTGGTAATAACAATAGTTTTATAATTTTATTAATGCAACAAAAACAAGGATATTGTAAACAAAAAGGCAAACTTCAAGTACCAAATAATCCTAAATAGCTGCCTGCAGAGCAGCACATGTAGTAAATCTGAGTTATTTACAGTATTTTAAAAATGGCTATACAAATGAAGTTGTTTAGAGGCTAATTGATACTTAACAGGCTTTATTATAAGGATTACATATGTTTTGTGGCTCCATAGTTAATCAAAAATTGCTCAAATGGAATGCTAAAAATAAATCTGGCCACTAGAAAGGAGTGATCATAAATTATTATAAGACGACCACAAAATAACAAGAATGATCTTTTAGGCTCTGTAGACCACTTAAAATAAATACTAGGAAAATATATTTATTTTTATGACTATTTGTTCCAACTTTGGGGCTTTGAAGATCAAAATACAGTAAAAAAGTTACATTTTAAAAAGATATTTAAAACACCTCTTTAGAAGCTTTATTTCTTGCTGACCCATAAGCATGTTGCTTTTCGCTTGTAGTTTTGGTTTCATTTGTGCGTTTGGACCTAGTTTGCGCTGCTTTTGCACAGTATGAGGCTTTAATTTACATGCCACACCGTGTTGGAGAACTCCTTCATGTGGCCACCATTAACATTTGACACCGTTGGACACACTAGACATGAACATATACAAGAGTAATGTGTTTGAGTAGATTGCCATGTAATTTTGGGTTCATTTGTGCATGTTTTGACCTGCTTGGTGCTGTTTTTGCACAGCATGCAGCACTGTGGAGGAGAGCGCCTTCGTGTGGCCGCGGGCTGCGCCTCCTCATGGAGCTTGTTGTAGTGTTTGTGGGCGATCCTGTTCCTGCTAAAAGTGACAAGAGGCACAGGCTCAGTTTACACAAACTCTCCCAAAAATAGCTGCTTAGAGGAGCAGATAAAGGCTGGAATTCGTGTTTCTGTGAATTATTGTTTATGTTCCGTGTACGTATTTAGCGTACAGGTGGCCTGTGTAGCGTAGGGGTGTTTTGTGAGCGTGTGGTTGGAACAGGAGGGGCGATGTTTCCAGTTTAAGCGGCAGTGGCGGCGCCAGTACAGCGAAGAAATAAAGGTGGCTTTGCTGCAATCTTTTTGAAAGACAATGCCCTCCTGTGGTACCTTCTCCTGAGCTTTTGTGTCGTTTCTTATCTGCCCTTTACCCTAGTGGTGAGTATGAGAAACGTCTCCCGCCTACCCGCACTCAGCACACACACGCGCGCGCGCGCGCAGCACTTCTATGTTTGTCAGACTCAAATCCGAGGGAGAGGAGCTAGCCGCCATTTTCTAAGCGTCTCTCCCTAAAACGAGAGAAAACGGCTCGCGGCGAACTGCCATCAGGATTACCTCTTCCTCACCGGGAATCGGACTTTTCGGTAAAGGATTGCTGCGAAATCGCCTACGTTGGAAGTAATTTGGGGTAGAAAGGACGGTTTCGCGGCCTTGCCCTTATATTCGGCGAGGCTAGCTGGCGAGCAAGGTGTAGCTCGTTGATTCGCCCATTGCTGTATCCGGAACGAACCCGAGCGGCTCTGCGCTGTGGACCCGGGCCCTTTTCCTCCGCTCTCTGATTGCATGTATTATTTTTGGATATTAATTAATGGCTGAGTGATCGAGTCAAAGCGCCCCATTTTGTGTGTGTGCGCGCGTGTTAGCACCCTTGGATTTTTTTCCATCAGAAACTGCAGGGGATTGTTGCCGAAATTCCCTCGGATAGTGCAACCTCGTCACGTGGTAGGTTCCTCCTTTTTCTTTGTTAGCGAGCTAGCTAGACTTGGCTGGGTCTACCCCCAACTTCTCCGCTTTTGACACATTTGTGAGGCGTACTGAAAGAGGGCCGCTGTAGATTTAAATGTAAAAAAAACAGGGTTGTGTTGTATTTGTTCCTGTTGGTCTAATTACAATGCAAACCGTGTCTGCGCTCTGCATTGGACTCGTAAAGCTTTTTAAAATAAGTTGTGAGGGTGGCCAGATGCTAACAAGAAGCTAGGATTAATTCTCATGCTAATGCACCTATTCGTTATTTATACCCCTATAATACATGTCACTGTTGGGCGTTTATGCGCTTCAAACTATCAGCCCGGGCGGTGCGCGTAGGGTACGCAGACTGGAAATGTTTACGTCCCTAACTGGGTTAGCTCAAAGTTTACGGCTGAGATATTAAAGAGAGGGCTTCAAAATAAGAGATGTAATGTGTCGCGGATGGGCAGCCCTCCGCTGCAGCTGGAGGCTAAGCTTGCGAGCAGGTTGTGTTTCTTGCATCAGCAGCGTTAATTTGCACGCAGTGTGTCTGAAGTGACAGGCTCCGCGGAGAAGATATTTATCTGCCGAGTTTCCCTGCTGCGTGATCCGCTGCTCACATATATTTTTTTAAGATCTACAGGCACGTCTCAATGCTACACGCACTCCGCACTTGTGTGGCTTCAAGGGTATGAATAGAGTATTATAGCTGTTCACTCTCAAAACGCTTTTGTAAACACCAGGAAGACATTTTGGTGATTGCGTTATGCTTGGCTAAACGTTAGATGTGGACATTATTTTTGTCGCATCTCCACAGGAATACTAATGGTGCATTGGGTTGATAGGGTTGGTTATTTAAATTACCCCCCTATCCTGTCCTCTGTGTGTAGCAGCGTGTTTAAAGCGGAATGGGCGTTTTTTTTCTTTTCTTTTCTTTTTTTTTTTTAAGGTGGATGAATTGCATTGCATAATCTGCTTCGGAAATACCAACATGGCGTAGTGCGCGCCGACTAGAAACTGCGGTGAAAATACTGAGAGCCGCCTCCATTCATCTCGCTCTGCAGACGCTACAGCGGACGTGCAGCTCGCGTTTTATCTCCTGAATTGTGAGAAGGGAGGCTTTTTATTTAAAAGTTTAACAGACATACAAGCAGTACATAACCTTAAGGACGCTGTAGGTGTGTGTTTTACGTTTGAGTAATTTCCTGATAGTTATAATTGAGTGACGATTTAGGAAAGCTTTAATAGTTTCAGTTGAAAATTAAACAGGAGCCCAGTCAGGATGACATCATGTGCTTTGGGATAATGCTGGGGCCTAAATCTACCTACTTACTGTAAGAAACCCTACCGCATACTGACTTACCAGGGGACATGTAGGGCAGTGGGGTTGGGGGCAATTTGCACTGGCTTTTCTTTTCTCCCCTCTCATAAAAAGACGCCTTCCACAGCGTATTCTTTAAAGAGGACCTTGTTAAGTTAAAGACAATGAAGGCTTGTTCACACAGGCATGGGTGGAGTGGGAATAATAACTTATTGGCCTGGGATTTAGCTCAGATGTCTGCTGTTTATTCCAACTGTGTCGTTAGCATCCCTAGCCCCAAGGTCAGTGTGTGTATTTTCATTTCTTTGTACTTTCCAGATGTCGCGGGTCCCTCTGTTGACAAATTATTGGTGATTACAGTGGCAGCCAAAGGATGTTTCTGGAGAGAAGCAATTGAATTTTCAGAGACTGGAAACACTTTTGACCGTCTTAGATATTCCTGCTGTTCACATTTTGTTCATGTTTTCTTTACTATGATCATTTTAGCAACAACTCATAGGTCATCACTGTGTCAGTGAGTCACCAGTTCAGTTGATAAGGCCTTTAACTAGACACGAACATGTGCTTTTGTATTCTAAGCCAGTATAATGGATTTTGCATTAGAATTAGTGCATTTACATTGAAAGTAGTTTGAAAAAGATTTAAGATAAGCTACTTTTTTTTGGAGTGGTGGTTAGTAATTTTCCACTCACTGTAAAGTGTTACAGAACCTGTATAGCGAGTATTTCAGTTCAATGTTTTGTTCTATATAGGCACAGCCGGCGTTCACGTTTTTTCCTGGTCATGGTAAACCGTTATTATGGAGATTTTTTTAAAATTTATTTTCTTTTGAAGTACATGTGACAATATGCTCTTTTTTTTCCTGGCTTATGATGGGTCTCTTGGGGGGGGGGGCTGCCAACATCAGCAAGATTGGTATGTTGCTTATTTGATGAAAACAAAAAAAAGAAAGAAAAGCACAAAAAAAATCCTGTACATTCTCCTGGTATTTCTGGCTATCTTACAAATGCTGCCTGATGTTGAAG
Source organism: Archocentrus centrarchus (assembly GCF_007364275.1). NCBI lineage: Eukaryota > Metazoa > Chordata > Actinopteri > Cichliformes > Cichlidae > Archocentrus > Archocentrus centrarchus. The sequence goes on along the minus strand of NC_044364.1, from coordinate 18,434,284 downwards.
GCAGCATTTGTAAGTGAATGAAGGGCATGTTCCATCCTTTTTTTTTTTTTTTTTTTTTTTTTCCCCTTTTTTCCCCCAATGAGTTACTGTCATTGACGAGACGCTTCCTAATTTGAAACAAGGTGCCAGCAGCAGCATTAGTGTAGTAGTGACACAGCAAAAGTCAAATGTAACCACAAATGTAGCCTTGGTGGTATTTTTCCCTGATTTTTTTTTTTTTCCCCAGTAAAAATAAGTTAAATAATTGCTTAACACTTAAGTTTAACTAATCTAACTTTGTAAGTCTTCAGTAGCTGCACAATATTGTCACATAATAAAACTGAAAAATATTTTCTACATGAGATATTGTAATTTTGAGCTTTTTAATCAGTTGGTACCCTTGTTTACATTTGGGTCACAGCAGCTTCTAGTATCTCCTCTTCAAAATAATATTAATAATAATTTAATATTGATGGGGACCAAAAATGTAACTGTGCAGGCAGTACTTTGAATAAAGCATATTTGTGTGTCCACTTGATTGAAAAACACGATCAGTGAGTTAAATATTGAACATCTTACATGGTTTCTGATATTTCTTAAAACAGGTGTTATGGTCCCTGCTGAGTAATTTTGAGTGGATGAATAGAAAAACACTTTTGTGGAGCTGCTGGTTTCACTTTAAAATGAGCATAGGTAGTGTCTGTATGTTTTACAGCCTGTAGTGATGCACATAATTTTTTAAGGTTATTGTTACCTCTTAAGTGCTGATGTGAAAATATACCACCCAGCTCCCTCATAGGAAATGGGAGCAGAATTGGTGATGGATGTTTTTTGTTAATTAGATGATTCCCTGACTTTGTTGTCTTTTTGTGTTTATTTGTCCCTGCAGGCTGTCCTCAGGTGGGGCAGTAAGCGGGTGGTGTGGAGCAGGCCGCGGTGCCCGTCCCTCTGCACTGCATGGCTGCGATGGCGCCCGCTCTCACCGACGCCCCAGCCGAAGCTCACCACATCCGCTTCAAACTGGCTGCCCCATCCTCAAGTCTCTCACCAGCCAGTGCAGAGAACAACGGTAACGCCAGCAACATCCTCATCCACAGCAGCGGCCCCGCCAAGTGCAAGGCCACCTCCGAAGAGTGCCCCCTCGACTTTTGCGGCGGCAACCAGGAACAGCAGCAGCCACAGTCCCAGTCCGACTCTGTGTCCCAGGCTTCCGCCTTGGGCAAACTCCAGCCACTGGTGGCTTCTTATCTCTGCTCTGATGTGACACCTGTCCCTTCAACTAAGGAGTCAATCAAGCTGCAAGGAGTCCTCATCAAACAGTCTGTGCTGAAAAACCACAGAATACTGCCCAGCTCCCTGCTCAACGGCAGTGGAGACTTCCTCCTCAGGAAGAGGCAGGCAATTGAACTCTCAGGCGGCCAGCTCAAAAGTCTCATGAGCGGCAGCACCAACGGAAGCGGCCAGCCCATGGCGCCCGTCAACGGCCTGGCCAAGAAGCTGGCCAACATGTCCAGCTCTGGCTGTGTAGTTGCGGTGAATGGCGACAAGCCTCCCGCCACCACAGACTCTCAGACCCAGAACCTGCCCTTTGACTCCGAGACCTTGACGGCAACCTTAAAAGGGCACATCCCCATGAAAGGAACTCTCAAACAGAGGCATTCCTCCGAGGATTCTCAAAACATAGATGGGCAAAACCTTGAACCGCCAGTGCTTCAGTCCGCCACGCTTTCTCCCTTTACCAATGACAACCCTAATCCTGCTGAACAGGTGAATTTGGAGGATGCTGATCCACATACCCCTGTGAGTCAGCTTCAGGGTTCTGATGGAGAGAGACCAGGCAGCAGTCAGCAGGGCTCGCCGCCATGTACGCCTGCACCTCAGCCTCCCCTACCCTGCGGTTCCTCCTCAGACAGCCTTGACACTCACGTCAGAGAACGCACTCTTATCAACAGCAGCCGCCAGGCCGAGATCGAGAGCCGGCTGCGACGCCTGCGCAAACGTCTTCAGGTGGTACAGGCAAAGCAGGTGGAGCGGCACATCCAGCAGCAGCTGGGAGGCTTCTTGGACACGGCCTTAAGCCGGCTACTAGGCAGCAACCGGAAATCAGAGGCGGCAACGCCCACGGCTTCATGGAGGACCGGACGCCACTCATCATCAAACAACAGGGACAGCCTGAGTCGTTTCCTGAAAAGTGGCTCGATGCCCTTGGAGCTGGAGAGGTTGTATTTGAGCGGCTCGGCCAACCTTCATTCGGCAGAAAGCGCCTTTGACTCTGACGTAACAGAGAGTAGCTCTGGAGGGGACTCTGACCTGGAGGAGGAGGAGCTGTCCAGAGTGGACATTGAGCAGCGGCATGTCAAAATGTAAGTCACCCTTTGAGACATCAGGCTGTCAGGGAGTATGTACACATGTGCACAGCTGGACAAAGCCCAACAATGGCTCAAGATGAACACTGAAAGTAGGTTTTATGTTGGAAAAGGTTTTATAATGAAGCTCTGCAGAAGGATTCATTTAAAAGTTGGCTGTACTCTTCTGGTAAAGGCACATTACTCCTTTATTTCATGGTCCTGGGAGCTGTTCAGTCCCTGTATTTAAAGGGCTCTGCAGTTTCTTACACTGGTATAGCAGGTGCTAATGACAATTATAACCACCTAGTCTGCCTTAGTAGAGGTTGGGTCAAACTCCAAGGACGGGGTAAGGGATATGATTCCCCGAGCGAGAGAGCATGTGTAGTTGTGTGGGTGGTATCCTGTAGAGAACAAACTGGCTCGAATGGACTCTCTTCCTCCTGAGAGGGCCTGAGCTGAAATCGAGCGTTGTATTTATCTTCAGAGTGAATACAGCGAGCACCCACAGAGCCCCTCACTGTTTCGGTTTAAAACTGAAACCTAGTAGGAACGTAGAGCTGCAGGGGTGGTGAGGTGGTGGTGGTGGTTTTGTAAAAGGTGTGAGTTTAATATTTTTACATGCTGCCTGTTATGACGTCAGGTTTCCCTCAGGATGGGGTGGGGGTGGGGTGGATGTATTCCGTGGGAAGTTCACATCAGAGGATGCATTTCTGTGTCGTTACAGCTGGGAAAGGGGGAAAATGGTACAGCAGGTGGTTTTGGCAGCGTTAATGGACTTACTGGCCTGTTGAGGATTGGGTAGATTATTAACAAAGCAGTTAAGATCACTGATTTTTATTATCCTTCCCAGTGTTGACTTTAGAACTTTGACCTAAATAACTCCATAACCTAACAGGAAGCCTGTGTTTTTTTGCATGCATGACTGAAGAGTTAAGTTTTGAACATTTATGTGGAGATCATTGAAGGGCAACAGTATGTTGATTGAATCATAAATATGAACATGTTTAGGTAAACAGACAGGAACTATACATGTTTGTTAGTAAGTTCCCATTATACACATTTAAAAAAAATGGATTTCAATGTTTATTCATAACACATTTAAGTTAAAACATAAATACTGTCTTATAGCCAGAACTAGTATAGAATCTTTTTCTCATAATTAAAATCATAAGATTTACTTTATTATACCCTTAAAAAGTTGAGTTTTTTGTGTTACTGCAGCCAGAAATACAAGCTTTAACAGAATATCTTAGATTAAAATATCCATCCATCCTGTTCAGGGTCACAGGGGGCTGGAGCCTATCTCAGCTATCATAGGGCAAAAGGCAGGGTACATCCTGTACAGGTCGCCAGCCTGTTGCAGGGCTAACAGAGAGAGACAGACAACCATTCACACTCACATTCACACGCAATTTAGAATCACCAATTAACCTAACCCACTAACTGCATGTCTTTGGACTGTGGGAGGAAACTAGAGTACCCGAAGAAAATCCACGCAAACACGGAAGAGAACATGCAAACTCCACACAGAAAGGTTCAGGCCAAGGTGGATTCAAACCCAGGACCTTATAGCTGTGAGGCAACAGTGCTAACCACCGTGCTGCCCTAAATTAAAATAGTTTATTATAAAAAGGAACTCATCAAATAAATAATACAGTAGAATGTCAGAAAAATAAAACAAAAAATAAAAATGTAAATAAATGAAATGGAAATTCAGTGGAAATAAAATAAAGGGGAAAGCAAGTCAAATTAAGGCAGAATATAAATAAGATATGCTAAAAAAAAAAAAAAAAAAAAAAACAGTGTAAGAAGTTGGAATATAATACCTGAATATAGTAGTAGTAATAACCATAAGGGTGAACAGTGAGAGAAATCTGGGCAGACCATTATTGGTTTTTTTCTTTTTAGTTACTGTTAAACTTTGTAGTAAAGTAAAGTTGTGTGAAATTAATTCTTTGTGGAAAATCAAAGTCTGACTTCATTCACACTTAAATAAAAGCCTGACTGTAACGTGATGTTTGCTGATTTGGTTGTACTTCATCACAAATTGATTTCTTGTTCACATCATTAGTAAAACAAATGGTAGGTTTTTGGCCATTTAATATAGTTTCTTGATATTTTAATCTTGACATAATCCCTTCGATGTTCAGTGTCTATACTGAGAATGAAATACAGATTTTTAAAAATAAATGAATAAATTGCATAATCAGATGGGTAATTCTGTTTTTAAAGGGAGCAGTATGCATATGCCTCACACTTGTTAAAATAGTTGTTTATGATGAAAGTGAAAGCTGTCATGTCTGTAGGGGGTTCCCAGAGTTGGGTTCTTAAAAATACTACAACAGGGTATTTTCATTCAGGCTGCTTTCTGTTCAGTAGTGGGTAAGGTTCGTTAGGTGGTCATGCCGGTCATGGTGATAGAAATGGGAAGTGGTGACATTTTAGATGGCTTTATTATTTGTAAAGTTACTAGCAGCTAGTTGCATCTTGTCAGTGAAAATGCCAGGGGGAGGAAACTGTGTAAAGGTTGCGTTAATTAGAGGCCATCAAGGCGAATTGGTGGATGGATTTAACCCCTTCTGTTAGCTCTAACTCAGCATTTTATCAAGTAGGCATTTCTTTAATTTCCCAAAGTAATTGTGATCAGAAGCCCCTGAAGTACGTCAAGGTATTATTCAGGTTAAAGTTTTAGGCTCGGTTAGCACATTAAACATTAAGTAAATGACTCACCGAGGTTATTACACTCATCAGTGATTTCTTTTTCTAAAGGGACTAATCACCATCTAATAATCAGGCAAAATTCCCAGTGGCAGCTTCATCTTTTCTTCGTCTGCTTCAGTTAATCTTCTGTTTTAGCCAACATGACGCATCTTGTTGCTGCTTTACCTTGAAAGTTTTCCAGCCATCACAAGGGTTTTATTGTGGAGCAGCAACAGCTTCTTGCAGCCTTAGTCACTCTTAACAAGCACTAGATCATTGGTGAATTCAAGCAGGTGTCTGTAAATGCATTTACAATTTTTCCAGTTTTTTTTTCCTTAGTAAAATGCTGTGAAATACTGGATTTTAATCTGTATGGTAAATGGTATATTTAGGCTTATTTGTGTATAACTGTAAGTGTTTTGCTCAGAAAAAAACTGATTAATCTTTGACTATAGATGCTTACCCTTCTGAAGCAAACTTTGGGCTGGCACGTCTGTGCAAACAAGTGTCATTTTCCACTCATGAGTATTACCATAACCTGTTAAGGTAATACTCTCTTAACTAGTTAAGAGAGTGCTCCTAGCCTGAATTGCCTGCAAAATTATCCCATTTGAGCTCTGATTATGTCTGCTCAATTATAGAAAAAAATACAGATTTTAAGGAATATTGAAATCATGATTATTGAACAGAAACAGATTATAGAAAAATAAATATGGACTAATTGAACTAAAGAAAAGGCAGTCCTGTCTTTTTAATGTGGGGTGTAAATACTCATACCTGTGGTTCCCAAATAATGTGCCTCTAGACAGGCACGTGTGCCACAAGATCTTGTGACAACCATATGTTATCATTGTGACATACAGTAAATTGATGAATTCTTAATTTTTATATCAGCACAAAAGCTGCCTGTTCTGTGGCTTCAGTTGGGCAAGGGGTATCAACAGGGTCTACCCTCATGCATCATCTGCTGGGTTGGTTAATGCCAACATGATGTCAAGGTAGCTGAAGAGGCGTCAGACAGCTGCCACTTCAGAAGAGTGTTGGAACCAGAGGGCGCGAGACTGTTGGACTGAGTTAAGTCAGATGAGGGGATGGAGTTGAGGTCTCATACCATACCTTACAATATCAAAAATGAATTGGTACCAGAGAGTACAAGTGTTCTGTGAAATTCTGGTTTGCCCTTTTGCTGTGCTTTTGTGTGTACACAAACCACAGGAGTGCATGATTAAGCGTTGCTGCTCGCACCATTAAAAATTTTAGTTGGTTAAACTATATTTTAATTGCATACAAAACCTGTTACATGATAGCTGTTAGCTGCTGCTGTAACAGAAGTAACTCTCTTTATTTGAATTTAGAAAATGAGCAGCTGTAACTGCACTCTGGATGCTGTTACAGATTGCTAGTCAGCACCACACATACTAATAGATTTACACTAAATATTTGTGTTTTATTAAAGTACAGTGACAGTTAGCTGCAGGTTCTAAGATGTTACGCAGCTACCCACCATTAGCTAAGCACACAGGCGAGAGGGAAAATAAGACAGATCACATCCCGACCAACTAGCATTGATCTGTTAAAACTCTGTATGCTAACATGCTTACAGCACTTGTCAAGCTACTCTGATATGTTTTAGTATTTGAGTATTTTCTTACTATAACTTCGGGGGGGGGTGACTACAGATGTAGACATAATTGGTTTGCGTATTGCAAAGGCAACAAGTTACCTCAGTTAAGACAACTGTGCATTTTCCTGCTGTGTTTTGGCCACAGTTAAATGTGAATAAAATAAAACCACATGAAGGAAGTGTGTGTATGTATGTATGTATGTATTTATATAACTAAATACATACAAACACATACATATACATAGTTTTTTCCTCCATAACAAAACACTCACAGCTGTGCTATTAAAATGTAAACGGAAAAGATACAGAGCAAAAATAGCAAAAGGCTGACATATTCTTTGAAAAGTCAGTCTCCAGTGAAGTTGGCGTCACCAAAGTGCTTTCTGCTGTGTGTACTCCTGTGCATCTAGTACTCTGTGCAAATAACAAAATACGTAAACAGACTGAACAAAATTCTGTCCTTCAGTCTGCAGGGTTCTAGCCATCTCAATAAATCCATAGACTTATGCGCTGACGTATCACAGCAACGGGCTCACCCGCTCAATGTGGTGTCTGCGTATCCACCGGCTGCATCACGGACACATGAAAAAGACCCACTTCCACTATTAAGGTCACGTGACTTAACGGTACAAACCAACTTCCGCTATGGAATTGTGGTATGGCAGTGTCCTCTTGCCTGCAGTCAGGTACTCTTGGGGGTCTGGGCAATGCCAAAGCATACGAAAGGATGCAGTATGGTAGCTGTATGTACACAAAACACGGTGACAGCGGAGGATTCCAGGTTTCCAAAAATCGCCGATGTCACCGGAAAAAGTTGCTAAATTTGTCGCTAGTCGCTTTTTGGGGAAAAAAGTTGCTAGGGGTGTCTGAAAAGCTGCTAAATCTAGTGACAAAGCCTCTAATTTGGCAACACTGCCATGCTGTTGCTTCCTGCATGATTTACAGGTGAAGCGGGGAGAAAGAGAGGCGGGGCAATGTGAAGTTGTACAGAGACAAATTGGGAGAAAGGAAAGGTGAACTGGTATATCTACAAGTATGATTTTAATGCAATATAGACTATATCGATATAAACGATATTGTCTCATCTTATATCGCATATGAAAGTATATCAATATTTCTTAACTAGATATATCGCCCAGCCCTAACCTCTTCTGTAAAACTTCTGTAATACAGGAAGAACCCTGTCATTGTGTAGTTGTTCATTCAAACTTGTTCCCAGTTCCCAGCCCTGTGGAGCTGATACCTTAGCTCCTTCTGTGAGCATGTTTGTCTTCCAGGAAATAAGGTGTGTGTGTGTGTGTGTGTGTGTGTGTGTGTGTGTGTGTGTGTGTGTGTGTGTGTGTGTGTGTGTGTGTGTGTGTGTGTGTGTGTGTGTGTGTGTGTGTGTGTGTGTGTGTGTGTGTACATATAACCATGAAGCCACATTTTCACAACTGGCACTTTGTCTCAGTTACCAATTACTGGCTTACAGCTCTGCACCACTCAACACTACACTCACAATGTAATGTCTTCTTCAAGCTAGCAGCACCTCAATTATTTAATGTCAGCTGAGTTGACAGCATTGTGTAAAATAACCTATTTGGATGCGTTGCATTACTTAAAGCTAATCCTATCATCCCTGTCTTTACTATAGACGTGGTTTCCTGTATCTGAGGATTTTGGGGGGGGGGGGGCACTTCTCCTTTATAAACTATCTGTAGAATTACTTGGATGCATTACAGTAGGACTGTTACACTGTGTTGAGAAATGAGTGGGCACATTTTTTTTTTTTCTTGTTTCTGAGGCAACAATAAACGCTCATCAGGAAATCTCAGCTCTTACATAATGCCTTGTAGACAGAGCAATGAAAATGTCTGATTTTTGCACCCAGGTTTGCAGGCTTTGTCTGCTTCTGTTGACCAGACTGTGCCTGGATGATGGAGTACATGTTGCTCATATGATCCTAATGCAGCAGGACGGTTCAAATGCATGTCTGCCTGCCCTGCTGCTGCTCCTGAAATCAGGGTAACTAGGTTGGCTGGGACCACAGCGTGCCTTTCATGCTCATGGCTCAGCATTACTCTGCAGTCTCAGCGGCTCAGCTACGTTTTCCCCCTCCTCATTCCTCCATGCCTGTGTATTTACGTACATACGGGAGCGCCTGTATACGTTCCTGTCCTGCTCTGACACATCTGGATGTGTTTAGCTCGACCCGAGTTCCTGAACACGAACACACAGTCGTTACATAACCCTCCTCTTTTATGTAATGACTTGCTGCTGCTTCCGCTGCAGCTCTCCGGCTGAATTTGCCCTCTCTAGTTTCTCCTGCCCCACACCCTGCCTCGGTGTGCCTCGTTCAGTTTTCTTCCTGTGAAAAGATGAGCCTCACCGGCTGCTGGCTCACCCCTGGCACGTCAGTTAAATCTGAAGAAAATAATTTCAATGTTAGGTCAATTTTCAGCTCTTTATTTTTTAATGGATTTGAAAACCCTTCACTTTGGAGGACAAAGAAATTTAATGACAGCTGCTTGTTTAGATTTCACCAGGTTCTTGTTACAGAGGGTGAATGATGGCTGACTGGTTTGTGAAGCATATTTGTAAAGAGGTATGAGGAGGTCATGTTTCAAGGTATGAATATGAGTGTATGGAGAGTGGAAGTTTTGGGACTTCTTAGTTTAGTTTGTGTTTTGATTTGGGATTATGGTTTTGTTTTGTTTTCTTTTTGCCCGTTTTTAGGCTTTTTCTGATGTTGAAATGTAAAATCTTTTACTAATTGGTAGCATTATTTTATTTATTTATTTATTTTTTTTAAATAATTAGCTCTCCTGTTTAATATCCTGCAAAGATGAATGGCAGAGCCCAAAACATTCTGAGTACCATTTAAAAAGTCTTAAATCTAGTCTGTTTTGAGCTGTAGGATACCTGAACCGATTCATTCTAGGTTAGATAACCAACCTAAACTACATTTGTCAAAGAAAGCTGGGACTTCAGCACTCCTTTAACCTTTTTTGGAGGGTTCAGATTTGTACTACAGTGCAGGTTCAACATAGCCAGGCTTTATTTGCAATAGCTAACTGTTATGACCAAACCAAAAGCCCCAGTCAGAAATAACGGATATTGACATGGTGGTTATCAGCTTTCTGTGTTATCTCGGAGTTTCTGCTTCAGGCTTTGAGTGTACGTAGAAAAAAAGAGTTCATTTGATGCATCAATTCACTCTTCTTTTGCATTTAAATCAATTAGTTCAGTTCCACCAGTCCAGTCATTATCAGAGAAATGTGTGAAAAGCTCTAGGAAGAATATAAAAATAAAAGTGCAACATTAGAGCCTCAAGAGTATTGCTGCAGGAAAGCATTAATCTTGTGATTTCACAAGTTAAATAAAATATTTACATTACCACTCAGCGATGCGCTTTTTCTGATGTGCACATTGGAGTTCTGAAACTTTAAACTTGATTCTGTCCCACAGGGTAATGACAGAGATGTGAAAATCACTTAAGTTTGTGGACAGATCAAAGTGAAATTAATTTGACTGATTTAATGTTCTTGGTGATAAATAGACTTAAGAACTTAGTAATCCTTGTTCAGTTCCTGCAGTGTAACACAGACTTGGCAGCAGATGAGTCCCAGCGTGAAAACATGTTCATGCAAATTCTTGTGACCGCGCGACTCATACCTGTACTGCACGGCTTCCTTCTGTATCATTAGTCAGGTATGGCTCAACAGGTTGCTTATATAAAACACATTCCTTCTACAGAGAGTCTAGATCACACTTGCAGCATACTGAAAATTAAAATGCACAGTGAAATGTGGTCTTTTAAGACTATTTTAAACCAAAATTCTGAACATAATCTGCTGCACGTTATGTTCAGAGTTTTCAGTATCGAGCTCAGTGTAGCTCGACTTGAAGACTCAGCATGATGTAATGTTGACTTTAAGCTTAATATACCGGGTACCCCCCCCAATTAGGGGTGTGCGATAATAAAGTTTCCTGTGTGTGTGTTTTGCCAGGCACCTTAGCTGATTTAAGTTCGTCTTGGACGGCGGGTTCCCGAAACTTTTCATATTCCTCATACTGGATGATGGAACAGCTTCGTTGTCGAGCTATCCGCTTTCTTACAAAGTCTGCAAACGGCTGTCTTTTGAGCAGTGTCAGTCTTTTCAAATCCAAACCACCTCCTTGCCTTGGAATTAATTCTAAGGCAGTAGACTGCGAGGCTGGCGATGTCTGAATTTCTTCCCCTGGCGCGGTGTGTTCACGCTTTTCCAGCTTTAGGTGTGTTGTTTAGGCAGCTATGCTAACACGCAGTATGGGCACTCTCAATGCGCACGCGCAGCAGCCTATACTAAAGTATAAAGTAGTGAACGCGTGGAGCCGAGGGTTTTGATTGTTGCCCCCCCCCCCCCCCCCCCAGTCATTAGCATACTTGATAACGACAGCTTGCACATCGTTATCATGGCAATTACAATATTATCGTAGACGTTATATATCACACACCCCTACCCCTAATTTATTCTCAGGTGGAACAGCCCAGCAAAGCCGAACGACACATTTGTTAGTGTGAAGAAGTTCATTTTGAAAGTGTTCATATTAAATAAACCATCCATTAACCAAACAACTGAACAGTCTGACATGACTTTTTTTTTTTTTTTAACCCCAGCTGTATGATCCATTTTGAGATTTTTAATCATAAAAATGTTCAATACCTTGAATTTGTCAATCTGTTTCTACAATGTGGCCAACAGATCAAGAGAAGCACAATTTACTGCTTCTGAAGGCTTGAGGCAAATACTTGATGCTCCAATTGATGATGAAAACAATTGTCTTTTTGCATAAAAAATCATTGAAAACCATAATGGACATTACAACATGTCAGAGTTAAAGGATTTTCCACTCAGCACATCCGTTTTTTATGTTTGTCCCTCCATAGAAGTCCAAAATAATTCCCATTAGGCGTCCCATTTGCATTTCAGGATTTTTCTTTGCTAAAAGTGGGCCTATTTTTTTTTTTTTTTAAAGGTTGCTACACATGTAAGCTCAGTTGGTTTTGGCAAGAGGTTTACCTGATTTGTCAGAAGTCTGCATTTCCCTTTCACTTTTGGACATTTAATAAAGAAAAGTGTTTTCTTTTTTGGGTAAATTAACCTGTGAATTCTAATTAGAGTTTAAGGTAATCCTCTTTATTAAAAACACAAATTCACAGTTTTGCCATCTTTGAGTAATTGTGTTACATCAGTGCCAAACACAGTGAGGTCCAAAGCTATTGGAATTTTTTTAATAAAGTTAGTTTGTGGTGATTTTAGCTAAAAGTATTTGTACACCTGCACAGGTTGTTTGAGTCATAATATGAATTGTTGTTCAGCTAAAAAAAAAAATTACTCGTGTAGGTTTTGTACTTTTCCGTCTGATCTGTTAGACTGAAGGAATGAGGAAAAACTGATTTATTTATTTTTATTGCACTTGTTTTTCTGTCTGGTCTGGCAAATTTTTAAGGAAGTAGTTTGAGGGAAATATTTCACTTGGGCTTATGGACCAGGTACATATTTTCAGAATGTACTACTTCATATTTAGAGAGAGGGAAACAGTTGGAGGGGTGTTTTAATGCAATGGTTTGACACATCCCATGTTAGAATATTAAATAATTGTGATCTCAGCAGTAATGCTGGCATCACCACACCAGGAACAGCAGCACATTTAATGACTTCAGACTTTGCAAAGCCAGATGACACACCTAACCTGAACTGTTGTGGTAGGAAGGTTTTTTTTTTGTTGCTTGCATTTGCAAAACCGCAACCCTGTTGAATATTAAGTGTTTATATTCACTCCAAAGTGCCTCATAGGAAGGTGGAGGTAAGAGGCAGTCATTGCTCTAAGTTTGAATGGGTGTGGGTGCACATTTTCAAACTGTCTCTCTCTTGTGAGATAGTGATAGTGCTGCATTTAGCTATTCACATGAAAGAGAAAGTACAATGACCCAGCTACTTTCTGACCTACACACACAGCTGGCCAATCAGGGTGCGCGTTTGGAGCAGATGTCAGATCATAGGATTACAGCAGTGGTTCTCAAATCCAGGCCTCGTGGCCCAGTGTCCTGCAGGTTTTAGATGTGTCTCTGCTTCAACACACCTGAGTCAGATATAGAAGTCTTTAGGAGGACTCTGGGGAACTGAGGAGGTAATTCAGCCATTTGATTCAGGTGTGTTGGATCAGGGACATATCTAAAACCTGCAGGACACTGGGCCACGAGGCCTGGATTTGAGAACCACTGGATTACAGAAAGTTACAGATTATGGGAGGTACCCTGTGAAAGGTGTGTGTAGCTCTGATGCTGTCCAATATTGTAGTTTGGACCCAGGTAGGGCTGCAATGATTCATCGACGTAATCGATGAAGTCGACTACAAAAATTTGTCGACGTGGAATTTCATCGTCGAAGCTTCGTACTTTTAAACCCATTCATCTATTTTGTTCCGCTTTTTGTGTGATTTTGTAATTGCAATACACTACAGGAAGATATGGGGGCAGTATTACCTCCATTGCCTGCCAGCAACAACAATACTAACGAAGAAGAAAGTAACAGAACAGCGTAAGGCTAGTGGAACAGAGAGGGGGGTGGTGAAAATGAAAGAAAATGGAGACAGACTGTCAAAGGTGTGGGAGCATTTGACAGAAAAAAAAATAAAGCTGAATGCAAACTGCAAAGCAGAGCTTTCCTTCCACGGCAGCATCACTTCAGTGCTGAGCGTTTAAATCGCCGGCACCCTGGAGCTGTGACATCAGCTCTGGATGTTTACGTTAGTGCGTCGTAGATACCTGTTAATGTTTGTACAGTAAAGTTTCTGTTAGTTTACCTGTGGGAAACAAGCTCTCACGGATAATGTGTGCTAAGCACTGCCATTTCAGTGATGTTAGCTAACGAGTGAAGGACAATAGGAGCAGCCACATTGGCTCCTGTTTTTTTTCCCTCATATTAATATCAGCGTTCATCCTGAATAGTAAACCTCTGTATGAACTGAATCGTCTGTAAACTTTTCAGGTGTTTTGGACGAAAAAATTTTTTTGATTTAATTTGAAGCCTTATTTAAACTTTTGGAAAGAGGCCATTTTTATTTATTTGCACATTATATTTTCATTTAAAAATAAAAATTGCATTTACTTTAATATGCATTTTTAATTTTATATTTATTGTGATGGTCACATTAATGTTAAAAATACATTAGTTTCAAACTCGTATTTTTATGAGTCATTATTTTAATTGTGAGAAGAGAACAAGGTGATGTTAACAGATGGGCAGGCTTGAACAGGTGAATTAAGACTGAAATAATCGTTGACTAATCGACTAATCGATAACAAAAATGACAGATTATTCGCTACCAAAATAATCTTTAGTTGCAGCCCTAGACCCAGGTCATAAATGTGGGGGTGGGGTGGGGGGTCAGATAAATCCTACACTTTAAACTAGCACTCACGTGTGTTTGTGCATCAAAGTGTCAAAGAAAGCAGCTGATCACCATCTGTGTGGGTGGACATGACTTTTATTTACATGCACAATAGTGTTGTCTGTGCTCGGCTGTGCAGTTTATCAGATTTTGTATTAAACAAGGTAAAACAAGATAATTAAGATAAAACAGTTGGCCCTTTTACTTTATTAAAAGTCCAAAAAATACTCTCAGGCTATGGCAGTTTTACCTCAGTTCATGTTTGTTTATTTTAGTTTATTTAGTTAAATTATAATTAAAGTTAATGAAATCCACTTAAATCTTTTGTCCTATATTAATGTTTAATATTTTGTACAAGTTAAGAAAAACCTTCTGACAACAATTATTAGTTATATTATTATCCAGTTTTACTAGTCCCCACAAAAATCAAATACATTCATATTCTATACATTTTCCAAATAAGTGAATAAGCAGTTACTATATCTTTGAAACCAGTGTGATTGAGTTCACCCCTGCGTGGTTCAGAAGGTGGCTGCTGCTGGCTTTCAGCAGTGTGTTTAAATCTGCCAAACATGGAGACAGCTTTTATTTTAACTTCATTCTGTAACTCTTAAAGTGGTGGTAGAAGGAAGCGGGTAAACAAGACACTTCATCTTTTATGCTTGTTGATCAGGTGGTTGATCAAGACTCATTTTTTTTGTTTGTTTGTTTTTTTTTTAATGTGTAGTTTCCTGTTCCAGCTCGATTTATCCTCTTTGCTGCTGTGTGCATCAGACCCACTCAGGGGTCAGCAGAAACAAAGACAGCTTCATCTTCACTGCTTTTGTGTTTTCAACCTTTTTGAGGAGGAAAACGGAGGTTTCTTAGAATGCTTGTAAAAAGAGCCTCTTTACTCAGTACCTTAATATGCTGCTTTTAATTTGAAAAGAGCAAGAAAACTGAAAGCTACTGAGAGCAAGAAAAAAAAAATTAGTCAGGACTTTGTTTTGCTTCAGAGGTGAACTCATAACTGTCAGTGATTGGTGGAAACACCATTAACTTGCCCAACATACAGTGTTCTATTCCATTTTTTGTGTTTTGTTTTTGTTAGTTTTATTAATTTAAAAAAAAAAATCAGCAGTGAAGCTTGGCTTTTCTAAAAATCTCTCTGCTAAGCCCCTCGCATACAGCAGACATGCCTGTATACACTATAATCAGCATGTGCTCATAATGATGAAATGATAAACAAAAACATTGTGGTACAGATTGCAGTTTATAAGACTCGTTAATGGTTACACAACCACAGAAGTTAGTAGTCACTAGTAAATTGTTTGGACAGGAAGTGAAGCACTCACTGTGGAGTTTGGAGGAGGGCTGAAAGATGATTAGACTTGTTAGGGATGCTGTGATCCAACTTTTCCCATTTTTTGATCCCAGTACTTTTGGCTTCATGTGTCTGCCATAATGATCCAGTACCAGTGTTAAATAAGATGTGTTCTTCACTGTGTCGGATTATGGCACTAAAGTCTGGTCAGTAGTGAGATCATGATTGTGATTGTGGGTTTAGTTCTAACTGAATAAACTAATGAGAACTAAACCCACCACTGCCCGATGAATAGATTTTTATTTATTTATTTTTTTCTCTTCTCTAGGGAGGGGCGAAGGTAAAGGACAAAAACAGAGCACTTTTATCTTGATTATGTTTTTAATAAGTGGTGGAAGTTAAAATTGTAAGTGAAATTTGATTTTTTTTTTTTTTTTTTTTAATTTAAAAAGAAAAAAAGAAATTAGATTAGCTGCAGAGCCTTACTCTGAGGAGGAGGCTGGGAGTCATTGCAACACAGAGCTCAACTTAAAAATGGCTTTAGTTACTTTGTACATAAAATGTATTGCTTATATTACCGTAATACTACAATAAAAGCCTCCCGGTGAGTGTTGCATCGATTCATCTTTCTAGCTTCTGCCTTTTATATTAGAGTGAAAGAGATCAAGTGTCGCCTGAGCTTTTCAGTTGTTTCAGCTGATTTTGACCATAGTTTGAAGTTACGTGAAATTTTGGCAGGATTTACATAAAGTCTACAAAAAGTGAATCTGCTTTTGCACGTGGAAATATTTGAGTACCAGCATGCTGCATCTTAAAAACCCATCAGCTGGGAATCTCCTGACCTCGCTGACAGTAGTACAAGAACTTTTTGACACCATTTGAGGGCAACTGGAGCTGAATATGGTTCAACTTCACTGTTACACAGGGAAAGTGATCAAATTCATGGCAATGTGTTTCTGCTACTCAGTGATTCTCAGTGTGTGGCCGGGGTCTTGACAGGTGGGATGCAAGCAGCCTGGGAGAAATGCCACGTGGAACTAATATTTAACATCAGAATAATTTCCATGACACAAATTCTACCTGTAGGTAGCGTTGGTCTGAAGTAGGTGAGTCGTCATCCTCACATGCACATTTTCAAAACAAACACACAGCAGATAAGTGTAATACAGTAGTATAATGATGAAATGAATTAATAAGTAACATTAAATAATCTATGCCACATGTATATCAAAGCTAGGTTCAGCTTTTAGCGTCCGCCGTGCTATGGGTGTTTGTGCTAGCTGCTTCTAGCTCATGGTGAGAGAAACACACAGCATAGAGCTGATTTGAACAGATTGGCCAATAGATCGGTATGTTGATTTCACCAATCTCTGATCAGGAGCAGACTGATATCTGAGAGATCAGTTCATCCCAAGCTGCCAGTCCTTTTGTTACCAAGTGAACGGCAGAACAGCAAGTCTACATGTCAGGCCGAGCCTTTTTGAGTGAGGATTGTATCGATGTCCAGGCCACACATTGGATTGTTGTACCCCGGTTAACATCCATAGGTTGTTTTCCAATGAGGTGTCTGCTGTGTACGCGTTTCCAGTGGAGGAGTTATCAGGTGTTTCAGAGACCTGCTGGTTTTGGGTGGAGAGAGCTTGGCAGCCTTATTGAGTGGTTTTGGAAGGGGTCACTATGTTATAGACAACATATGTGCAGCATCCAGAGAAGCACCACAATGTAGAATGTGCTGACAGCCAGAAAACGGCCGCTGAAGCGGCTGCTGATGGCACTTTGTGTGTGGGGAGCGGGGGGGGGAGTTGTCCTGATTAGAGAAGGAGGGGTGGAGCTCCTCGTTGGGAGGGAAAAGTGGGGTAGTAGTGCTTTTTCTCAAACTGCCCCCTCCTCTTTCTCATCCTCCTCAGTCACTGGTGATTGAGGTCATTGGGCTTGTAATGATCGCTCTGTTTGTGTTTCAGTCAATTGCAGTTGAAGCTCTTCCTGCATCACTTCTGTTATCTGATTTGAGAGTTTTTACACTTTAATTTCATCTGGCATATCCAGTCTCTTAGCCCTCATGAGGTGCACCGAGAACTGGAGCTACACTGTGTTCCCATTTGATCTTTCCTTATGGCTGTGATGCTTTACTTTTACTTTCAAGGACAGGAACTTAAGCATTTGTGAGACGCTGATGTGTGCACACATGCTTTGATGGTTTGACTGTCCTTATATGTCAGAATCTGCTGATATTTGTACAATAACCTTATTTAATGAATTCATATCAAATTTTATTAAGTTAAAGATTTTTGAAGTATAAATGGGTGGTTTGGATTTTTTAGCTTTTTAAGTCATTTTATTTTTTACAGCCTTTGTGAGCCCTACAGGTGATATCCATAGGAAATTTTCAGGGCTGAAAAACACATTTCATCTCTATTGGAAAAAATTGTCACCAAGGCTGAAAATCTCATTTTTATTCTGCACATTTTATTTATTTATTTATTCTTTTTAATGACTGACTCTGAGCATCAGTATTACGGGATATATCCTAGTTTCAGCAGCAAAACTTTACTAATTTGATGTCTGTGCCACAGAGAAACGGATACCCTGGAAGGCTGGCTGTTTGATCTGTTTTCTGATAATTCACTGGAGAAAACTTCAAAAAGTACACTTTGGGTAATTTTTAAAGGGTCCCATCACCATGTGATACAGCTATCTGGCCATTAAAAAAGTCACAGCATATGAGAGGTCTTAATTTACCTACATTTGGATATCAGGTTCATCTACTAGTTGTGATTCTTTCTGCCCAGAGCTGAACAAAAACAAGATTTTGGTGTCAGATCGTGACCGTTGGAGTGGGTGTAAAATTGATTTGGTTGTTTAAATGTGTTTTCCAGCCCTGAAAATTTCATGTGGCTCAAAAATACTGCCAAATGTCGACCCACCCCTATACACCTTGAGTGCCTGTAACCTGTTCATATTCATAGTATGAATTAATACTTGGCTTCATTAAGTATATGGAAGTTGCTGTAAAAACAATTGGCTGATTCTGAAGAGGGCAGGTCAGAACTTTCATTGAGAATGGAAGTGGGAGTGTGTTTATACTTTTTACTTTTAGTTTTGGCCATTTGATAGGCTTCTGTTAAGTTGGGCAGCACAGTCTCATTAGCTTTATTACATGTAAGGCACCTTCCCACAGGTCAGATAATGACTTCACTGTAGTCAAAGCTGTCGAGCAGGTTAAATCCTGATCTTTTGGTGAGCCAACTTTGGGCCCCCGGACCTCATGTTTGACCCTACTGGTTCACAGGGAACGATGAATGAGTGATCATTGTACCAGTCGTGGGTGTGTTTGGGAGCTTTGCAGCAGCACGTTTTCTTTTTTAAATCTGAGTATGTCGAAGAGCATCAGGAAGTGGTGCCAGCAGGAAACACTGCAGCTGTTTGCAGCAGTGTCCTTCATACTGTGTTGTACCAAACGAGCCATAAGAGCGGCAGATGTGTTGAGGAAGGAATCGAGACGTCTGATTGCACTGATTGGTGGATGATGTCTGCCTCAGAGCCACAGGGCCGCTGCTTCCCCTCAGCTCCTCAGGAAGGCAGCATTCCTGGTTGGATTATTGGTTATTCCAGTGTCTGCACCAAGCCCCACCCCCTCCTGCACCCTGTGGCCTGTAGATTTCCTTTAAAGCCCCTCTGTTCCCCTCCAGAGTGCCAGAGCTTCCTTTCCCATCTTGCCCCTCTTTCTCTCCCATCTACCTGTGTCCTGGTGGAGGCTCTGGAAACTGAAGAGGTTGGGGGTGGGGGTGAGGGGAAGAGAGAGGGAAAAAAAGGGAGTGCAAGGTCTACCTTTGTCTGCCATCTGAGTCATTACTTTCATTGTTCATCCACAGCCTCTGCGGCCCTGTGTTTGGAAGAAATGGCGACCTCTGTGGTTGCTTCCGCACATTGCAGGAGCAGACATTTTCCTCTCATGTCTGCCTTTGAAATGGCCATTCTGTGTGTCATACTGGTAAAATGGAGTACCCTGCTCTCAGCTGGCACTCGTTCCTTTCTCACAGAGTATACCCTGCAGTGGAAACCCCCAGTTCTGTTTTTAAATTTTTTATTTCTCCATATATTTATAATGCATGTCTAATCATGTTATTTTTTTGACTCTAATGCTTTTCCAGGCTGCCTGCAGCTGCCACTGCTGGGAGCTCTGCTATAACGCTGATTCACTGACCTCTGCAGTCTGACAGTGGGAATGCTCCAAATGATCAGTTTTAGTGTGTAGTAATAGTTCAGTAAGACACAGGAACATGCTGGCGTAAGCACCGGGAACAGACTAATAACTGTAGTGGAATAAATAAGTGCAGTTTCACTGAGGGCCACACTGGGATTTGGCTATCACATGAAGAGCTCAGCTGATGTTGAATAGTCAGTTTCAGAAGGTTTCTGCGTGAAATGACTTGGAGGTAGCCACAATAAGAACTGTTTAAATGGCTCAGAGGTTGAGCAGGTGACTGTATACATATACCGCGTGGCAGTGTGGGAAGCGCAGGCTTGAGTCCCGGCCTGTCACCATCTCCCGCATGTCTCCCCCTGCATCCCTCCTCCGAATTTCCTGTCTCTCTCTCCACCGCAACCATCACATAAAGCCGTGAAAGGCCAAAAAAAAAAAATCTCAGATGCAAAGGGAAGGTGTGTCAATGCTTCCTTTATTACCTCCTTTAGCAGAGCACACAGTGAAGCAGTCTTCATTAAAGGAAAGAAATGCCATCCCACAGTTTCATGTAAATTTACACTGCATTTTCCTTTTCATACAATATCCTGTTATGTTTTGAACTGTTGTCAGCTGGCTGTGTTAGACCTACAGGTGACCTATGAACATCAAACTGCCATCCATAATAAAATCTGCTGCTTATCAAATTGTTTCCTTGTGTG
The DNA here is from genome assembly GCF_007364275.1 of Archocentrus centrarchus. Classification (NCBI taxonomy): domain Eukaryota; kingdom Metazoa; phylum Chordata; class Actinopteri; order Cichliformes; family Cichlidae; genus Archocentrus; species Archocentrus centrarchus. The sequence continues at coordinate 18,414,009 of NC_044364.1, read as the reverse complement.
AGGACAGTAGATTTGTGCATAAAAAGCTCCATAAATACAGATTTTGAGCTATATTAAAATGATCAAAGTGAAGTTGAAGTTCACCATAATTCAGTTTGCATTTGTTTTTTCTGCAGCTGTGTTGCTGTCTTCAGGATTATCATTAATTAATTTGACTTCAGTCACAGAAAGCCTTAATAAAAGCAGGAGTTCCTCTGGATCATCTCCCCAGCAGGAAGAGAAGATATGAGTGGACAGGATGAGCAGTTAATCTCAATGAGATGTGTTACTTCATGAGCTGTTTCTTCCTCTTTATTTAAAGTTACAGCACTGGTAATTAAGTTATCACAGTTTTTTCTCTCTAAGTTGACCTTTTGTGAAACACCACAATTAGAAGTGAGCCTTTTCAGACCGTGTTCAGGACAAGTGCTGCCGTCGTTTTTCATTTATTTTTTTGACTAATCGACACCAGCCTGGTGTTTCTGCCTGCACAGAGCAACATTTGGCAACCCCGAAGAGGTTTTAGCCAGGGCCCAAAGAAAACGACCGGCATTGTAATAAAATGCCAGTTTTTGGTTATTTGCAGTTCATTTGCTCATTTATTCGTCTGTCGTATAGTCAGAAATAACAAAGTGGATGAATTTCAGACTTAATGTCTTTACAGTATATGGATAAATCATGTCCACATAAGTAGTCACCCCACCCTCCCCAGAAGGTCCATTCTAAGCCAGGAAAAACAAGTCATATGTCTCATGAAAATACTTTGATCAAATATGTCTCATCAAGCCTTTTCATGTGCAAATTAATCCACATCAGGCCCTCAACCAGTTCACAGGAAAAAAAATCTTATCAGCCTTTTTAACATTTAATAGAGGAAAAATAAGACCATAGATAATTCAGTGACTTGTTTCACAAGCCTGAGTTAGACATCTGCTGCTAATACCCCACACCTCACAATAAAAGCAAAATAATCTTTCTTTGTTCTGTCACACGTCTGTCAGGCTTAACAAGCATGTTTAGTTTTGTAGGTAGTTTCTTTTTAAAAAAAGGAAAAAAATGATCAGTGCAGCCTTCCGAAGCCGTAACAGCTCTTTGTAATTTGACTCTTTCCAGTGCAGAAGATTTAAGAATGCTGCTTTTGCTTTTGCGGCCCTCGTCTCTTCAGGCTGGTCCTGATAGTTTTAATCAGTTTCCCATCTCAGTTCAGATTGTCTGCCTTCAGCATAAACGTTCCTTCTTGTTTTCTGTGCTAGCCCATTGGCTTGTTTAGGTGTGTCTGTTTGTTTAGTTTGACGTGTCCATGGAGTTCAAACCTTTGCTACAGGAAGTTAGGCTGGAATGTATTAGGGACCTAAAGGGATCTGCTGGCCAGATTACAATTTGTAAGGAGCAGCTTTGATCTTGACACATGTGGAGAAAAAAAAAAAATTCTCATCTCGTCATCTTTTCCCCCCCGACAGATGGAAGCGGGCAGAGAGCCGCTACACTGTGGAGAGAGCTGCCATCATCAGCCACTGGAACTGGCTCCAGGCTCACATCTCGGACTTGGAGTACCGCATCCGACAGCAGACGGACATCTACAGACAGATCCGCGCCAGCAAAGTCAGTCCATCCCATTTGTTGACCACGTCTGTGCAGTTCTAGCAGCATCTCTGATCTGCAGGGAAAAACAAAACTTTAATAGCTTCTGTTGGAGGTCATAAAATCAGAAAAGACGCCTTTTATCCATTTTTTTTCCACCAAGGCTACAGGATGAAAAATAACTTCTGTGATACATTTTAACTGGCAGTTCTTTATTTGTCTTTGAATTGGAAGTATAATGTTCATCTCTTCACTCCGCAGGGCTCGGTAGAGCTGGGAGGCGTTTCTCCAAGCGGGGTGCTTGCAGGTGGGACAGAAGTGAAGGCGGAGCCTGTAAATACTCAGGTAAGCAGATTTGGTCCTTTTAAAATAGACCCCTAACAAACCAGTACCTGCTGCTAATTTAAAATCTTTTTTTAACCTTTTTGTGGACCTATTATGTTTTTTCTTAATTTCTGTTGTGTTGTTAAAATGGTACATGCTGACATTTGAAGAAAAAAAAATTTAAATATTTGATTAAGTGATGCCCAGTTTGCCAAAAGTCATTAAAAATAATTTGAATATGAAGGTTTGGTGGATACCAAAAATTCAGGAAAAACCTTGGAGGGTGGACCGAGAGGCTGCATTTAGGCCCCAATATAAGCTGAAAAAAGGATTATTTTGAACTGTGAGTCATGCACAGCTATGCTAGAACAGTCCAAAAATTAAAAATACAGAGCTTGAAATAAGTAGAATTAATGAAGTTTAAATACATAAGCATCAGCAGCTCAGTTTTGTTTATGAAGATTAAGAAAGTTTGACTTGCTTTGCCCGTCTGTGTCTGGTGACAGTGAGCCTAAAAAACTTTAAGCTATAATTTAATTAGTTCTTCCAACAAAGGCCAAGAAAAATGCTGCTAGATAAGTCTTTAGGCTTCAACAGTTCTTATAAATAAACCTATTCATAGCCTTTAGTTAGCCCTCTGTCTGAGCCTCGGCTGCTGCACTCGTGAGTAAATAAAAGCTCTGCTTTAACTTAAGTCTATTCCTGATAATGACTAAAAACATTCAGCTTGTTTGTTCTCACACAGGTGGAAATGAAAGTGTTCACAGGAAATTGTCTTTTTATCTGTCTCTCAGGTCTGACTGAATGAAAGCAGTTTTATAAAAAAAAAAAAAAAAAGATCCATATAATGTGTCTCAGGATGAGTCGGTCTGTCTGGATGTGTTTAAATTGTTTGTGTGTGTTTGACTGCAGCTGTGCAGCCTCTCATCACAGCAGTTTACATTTGGCCTGCCACATGTTGAACCTCATTAAACTAAATGTTTTTCTGTCTTCGTCTTAAAGGTAATCGGCTTTTGCAGCAGAGCTGCTGTATAAATGGCACTTTTATTCATGTTGCACATTTCATTATACTGAAACTCACTGCGACACAGAATATAAACACATAAAAACCTACATAGGTTTACAATGAAAACAGCAAAATGAAACTTTGCAAAGTAAAATACACACTCAGCTATTGAGTGTTAAGTGATAGAGAAATGTGGAGCAGGCATTTGTGAAATGACATAAGGTTGATTGAAATCATAGAACTGTTCGTGTGTGTGTAAAAGCTTGTGAAAAGGTAGTTCAGGCTTTGCATCTTGATGGTTTAAACCTTGGGAGAGTCCAGGCCTCGGCACAAATCTAGACTGAATAATTCAAGGCCACAGGACCGGGATGATTCACTTTGTCTCTAATGCATTTGCTGAAATACCGCCGGCTGCCCCAGTGCTGAGCCTGCCAGTTAACATGAGGTGTAGTCTAACTGGTTTTGGTCTTATCTGTCAATGCAGGATGCCGGTTCAGAACGGCTGGAGCACACGGGCACCGCCCACATCAGCAGCACAGAGCCGGGCCCTTGGAAAGGTCAAAACGGACAGCCAGTCAACGGCGTCCTCAGCAGGTACGGCTGCTAATGATTACCTCATTCCAAGTTCCCAGAAAGGCAGCGGGCCTTTCCAAGAAATGCGAAAGGGGAGTCCTTCATTTGGATTTGCAGCGAAAAAAAAATGCTGATTTTACTTGGAGCTGGAATGACTAGTAGAAAAGTAATTAACCTTTTTCATAGACAGCAAACACATCCATGTAGGTGAGCTGGTGTCAGGATCTCTGCGTTGTGCAGCCTTGCTCACTGGCGAGTCATACTTTGGCAATAAATGGAGCCAACTTGAATAAAATTTGCCTCATGCTATCAGAATATCCACTATGGAAACAATCTGTCAACTACTTTGTTCCCTCCTCCCTCCCAAGCATACTTAGGCATACTTAATTCTGCATCTTAAAACAGACATCTGAACATCAAATGTTCTGAACTCTGACATTTTCTTAGCAAATGTGAAAGTGTAAATATTAGCTGGTCAGGTTAAACAGTCCATGTGACGTTAAACTGTGGCCGTGTATGAATCAGAGGTTTCTGTGGTGTTTCTTCTCCGTTGGTTTCCAGGATGACTGCTTGTTTCACTTTAGGTTTCAGTCCTGTGGATTTAATATCTGTTGTCGTGTGTGTGCTCTGTACCATCTGGAAATTACACGAAAACTGTTCTGTGGATTTTTCTCAAATTTGGCATAAACATTCATTGGGGGTCAGAGAGGAAACGTTAAGCTTGGTGTCCTGATTGAATATCTGTGCTTCCCCCAGAAAGTTAAAAATAGCAGATTTTCACACATTTTGCTTAATTGGAGAAGACCTGTTCAGTAACCCCCATGATTATTGGTACTGAAGGGGCACTGATTGATTTTTAATTAAGGACCCAAAAGGCATCATGGCCAACGTGTCTTGACCTGATTCTGTTGATGTGTCCAAAGTTTGTGTGTGAAAATCTGCTTAAGTTATGAGCATTAAATATCTATAGTACGGTAGATTGGGACAAACATGGTTCCACACTTTGAGGAAGAGTGTGAAATGTTCACATGGGTAGATTTTTCTCACGCTCTGTCACATAAAATAACAGTCAACAAATGGAGATTTTAAACTGCTAGAAGAGTTTTTAGTGTGCTGTATGTTCAGTAATTTAGATTTCTTAAAAAGTAAATAAATCCTTTTGTTTTTGCTAAGTTTGTCAAATTTAAGGTGACAGTTCATCTCCATCATACACCTGGTCCAGAAGTCACATTGAGTTTTAAACTAACAAGATTAATGTATAGCTCTGCCGGGCGTTCATCAGTAATTATAGTGACATGAAAGTCTTTCATTTTCAGTCTTTATTGGGTGTTAATGTTTCTCGCTCTTTTGTTGCTCCATCTGTCTTGCAGGATGGCGGAGAGCACGGAAGCCAAGCACCAGCAGCCATTAGCCTACGACGGCACGTGCGTGGCTGCGCGCACACGGCCGCTAATCAGCTGCCGCCGGCGGCGACTCATTCAGCCCAACACTGTGCCCAACGTTAACGGCAAGGTGAGATTTTTGCTTGTTTAGAAGCTGTAGTTAGCCCCTGTGTGATTACTCATTAGTTTGACTTTAAAGAAGCTGAGAGGATGCACTTGTGGAAAGAGGCTTGATACTGAAGTCTTTGTGGAAACGGTGTGAAGATGCTGAATGTTCAGTTTTGTACATTTAAGAGCAATGAAAGGGCTCATTGTTGGACAACATCTAGTGTGTTTTAGACTTCACTCTATGGCTGGTTTGTGACCTGATAACAGAGTAAAAGTAGGACATTTTCCTTCAGAGTCAAACAACAAAGGGGAGTAATTGCTCCATGTGACGACTCACAAGTTTTAGTTGAGGGAAAAATGGGAACATTTCTCTGATTGTTCGCACTCCTGCCTACCCTGTAACTGAAAGACTGAGTGTGACTTTTAAGTCTCTAATTGTGAGGCTTTTAAACTGAAGAATGTTTCTTCTTCTACTACAAACGTGCACTCACATTCTTTTTATTCTTTAAAAACAGTATTTTATTTTATTTTTTTTAAACAGAGAAACAGCCAGTGGACATTAAAATAAAACGACCAAAAAGCTCCTTAAACTCCAAACATTTCAGTCCACATAATTCTCGTCCTGTCAGTTCAGAAGAACAAACATTCCATTAAACATTATTCACCCCGTAAAATCCTCTACAGCAGTGGTTTTAAAATGCTGCGTCTTATGATTACAGTGAGAGAAGTTTTGTTTCAGACATTTGCTTTTTACATGTTTTTATTATATAGTGAAGAACAATCTTTAGCACATGTTTCAAAGCCTTTTAATAAATGCAGAGAGTCAGTGTTTACAGTGCTGACTCTTCTTCTTCATAATGTCTGCAGTTCTCTGCGGTGGATACATGCTTCTGGGCCAACTCCTGATTGATTGGCTTTATATTACTTATCACAGCTCCAAATTGATCAGCTTGTGGGCGTCTGCTTGTCCACTCATTTTTATTTATTTATTTATAGTTTTTGAAGGACTGAACAAACTAAAAATGTCCTCAAAGTCCAGCACTGATCCAGGAGACAGCCAGGATTAGACTGATAGTGAACACTGATCTCTTTCTCGTGTGGGTCAAAGTACAGCAGAGTAGTAGGTGTCAAGTACATCCACACGCTGATGATCTATGATAAAAAGAAGAGCTGATGATATCTGAGATGAGATCGAGGATTTTTTTCTGCAAGCATGAACACGCGTGTGCTTTGAAAGGTTTGAAAACCAGTGATTTACAAGGTTTAAGAAAAGCTCGTTTTTGTCTGTCAGTATATGTATAATTTTATTCTAGTGGAACAACCAGAATAATTAAACTCAACTTGTAACAACTTGACTTAAATAAAGTGGAATACCTCAATGTGGTAAAAATGACATGAGCCACAGTTGAATAACAAAAATGAATAAAATGGAAACCAAAAAATCTACAGAACAACTAGGAGTTTAATGAGTACATGCAGTCTGTTATGTTTATTTTTGTATGTTTAAAAAAAAAAACAAAAAAGCAGTAAAGTACCAAATAGAACTAATAATAGAGCAATTTTAAAAAATAAAGCACAGACATAAAGCAGAGATGCTGTGAACATGACGTCAGTGGCTCTAAAGAGCAGAACGTTTTCTGGCATGACTCACTTAATAAGTGTTGAACGGCCGTGTCGGTGAAGCGGGTGAATTATTAATAATCACAGCTTGGCCATGAATGATTTGCAACCGCTCTCGCTTGTCCTCCTGGCAGGCCCAGAGGAGCAGCTGTATCCAGTGTAACTGCAGGGTTAACCCCAGCTGTGTGATGTGCGGTGGCTGGCCCACCCCCAGAGAGGACCCTCAGTACGAGCTGCCCACCCTGGAGCGCCTGTCAAGGCTGGATCTTGGCGTCCATCCCATCCTCTCCTTCCCCGACGGTCAGTACTGGGCTCAAAGCAGAGCTCGAGTTTACGCAGTCATTTCCTTCTTTAGACGGAGAGGGGAAGACAAACAAGGCGTGGCTGTAGCCTCTGCAGGAAGTTCTGCTGAACACATTTAGTCATTTCCTCAGTCTTTCTCTCTGCAGTAGCTCAGCACAGAATTCAAACGAAGCCGTCTTTGTAATTAGAAAGGAATTTCTTGTTTTATTACAGATCAGAAAATGAAAAGTTTGAACCAACGTAGACAAATGAAGCAGGTTTGACTGAAGCTCTCAGAGTAGACTGTCGGACATGGCCTGGCGCGAGATTCAGCTCACTATGTGGTCTGATTCGACCCCAGAGGGAGGCCGAAACCTTTGAACATGTCACTGTTTTACATTTGGTATTAATAATAAATGGGTAACAGAGAAGCCATCCAGTGACAGGAAATAAGATTTTTTTAAATTTTTAAAAAATTCCACATGAAAAACTAACTGAATTAAATATCAGAATCTTTTGTGAATTAACAGCATTTGTGTTTAATTATAGGACAGTCATGGGCTGCCCGTACGTTACCCTGTAATTTTACAGCTTTATTTCTTGAAGTCTAAGCATGGGGGTTTACTACAGCAGCATTTCTTTGCCATGGTTAGTCATGTTTTTTTAAAGCGATCTCAGGCTGTTTCATCATCAGTTTTGTGAGTCAGTAGTTCATTAAATGTAAACATTTTCAGTGTGAAAAGAGAGGGGAAAACGGATAAAGATTATTAGACTGTAGTTTTTGTGATCTAACTTGGCCCAGTACTGCCCAGGAACTAAAACAAGTTTAACAGTGCTGATCTAAGGCTTGTTCTATGTGACTCACTAAACCGCAGATGGTAATAACACTCATTTTCAGCTAAATGTCTTTTTGTATTCTTAGACTCTGAGTAGCTTAGCATGATTCATATTGGGGATGGTCATTTTAAGCCTGAAGTACTACTGACCATCCACACTGAAATGGTTCTGTCTGTGGCAGACATTTGAGCAGGATCACACTTTTAGTTTAAGTTTTGTTTTTTTAAAGACATTTCAAACAGGATGTTTTGGCTTTGCATGATTCTCCTGTGTGTGCAGTAGCATCTACTCTCACCCGTCTGACGCCTGGTGGTTAGCAGTGCTTTCTGCTTCTGTTTTTGTTGCTTAATGGTGTCTGACTGACAGCTTGTATGTGCATTACTGCCACATTCTAGTAGTACTGCTACATAACAGACACTGGTTAAAAACAAGACGTATTTTTATAGATATATTTATCATTTAAAGGCACTTGTTGGAAATTAATGGGATCAGAAATGTGAAGAAACAACCACTATCACTTTCTGAAACATTGATGTATGGTGTGAAAGAGACACCAACTGAAGTTGAACTGGGGCCAGGCTGCACTTTGATATAATATTAATCTGTGCTACAAGGTGTGTTGGGCCAACTGAACCTGAGTTTACCCAGTCATTGAAAACACATTCCTCATTACGATTACTTTGAAAAACATTTGAACACATCCTGTGGTGGCAAAGATTTGAGTTAAATTCTACAGAAGTACCCTCAGTTCATCATCTGTGTGAAACAAGCCAGCTTCTGATTGGCTTCCCCTTGTAAACAAGCATGTAGGTCGAGTTGTGCGCCTCAGATGACCATGTTAAGGAGAACCCCTCTGACACATCGCACCAAGAGTAGAAGAAAATGCCTGAGGCTGAGTGTGTTGGATCAGACTGAAGCCTGAGCTTCTGACTCTCAGGGATTACTGCAGCATACACTGATCTCATTCATTTGAAACTTTTGCCATGTTTACGTGTGACAATCCATCACTGCAACAGAATATATTTGTCAGAAAATAAGGAAAAGGATAATATTCCCTTTAGGAATCCACCGTCTGAAATCTTCGTTCATGGCACGTTTCTGAGACTCTGCCGTTGTCTTCCTCAGATGTTTGTATAGGTCTGCGTCTGCAGCAGGTGATGAAGAGCCAGTGGCAGACCAAGTCACTGGAGAGGAGCAAACCACTGAAGAAGCTCTCCCTCAAACACAAGCTTTCCTCGTCCAAAGAGAAGCACAAGTTCACCAACTCGCTTATGGCAGTCAGTAAGTACAAAAGCTGTCAGATTTCTGCTTCTTCACGCCAGCGAGCATGCACAGTAATACTTTCACATTCAAAATATAAGACATGAAGACATGAAAAAAAACTGTACAAATGTAAGATATTGTGAAATGAGATTTTTAAAAGTCGGCACATTATTGGGACACTCTGTTGTGTTGTGGTTTTGCAGGTCAGGTTTCTGTTTAACTCCAGCTGTGTGTGTTTCACAGTCCACTTTGTCCCAGTAACTGTTCGATTTCCTAATTTCACTGGGCTCAGACGCTTCTCGGAAGGAAATCTGCTTCCTGAGAAGCACGAGGGGAGAGCCTGATGCTGCTAAGATTTAGCCACTTTGTTTTTGTCTTATTTAATAATTCCACCGATTCAAATGTGAAGATTTAATGTTGTCATATAAGATCATTTTTATTTATGCAGCCCAAAAACAAAATGCTTTCCAATCGAGGTGAGCACATTTAAATTAAAAAACATGGTTAAAAGCAGAGTGAGCATTGTAATTAAACACAACAAAGCTTGTGGATTAAATTTTGAACATGAGATGTGAGCAGAGGGACTCGCATGTACTTCATAATCATCATAGTAAATATTAGGAATTTGTGGCTTTGCTGACACACTGGAGAGGACCTATTGAGGGCTGGCTGCTCTCACTGGGCCTCATTGTGTAGCAATGTTTTTACTTAATAAGCGCACACAAAAATACTGTTGGATTCATGAAACGTGGACACCATTTCAGCTCTGCAGACGTGTGCTGTCTGCATGCAGCCCATTTCTGAAACATCTTTACTTTGATGTGTTCCTTCTCAGTTCATTTTTTTTTCTTTAGATCTTAAGTTCAGATTCTTTAATAATGATGATAATCAGCTTAAACGTGTGTTTTCATCGTTTACATGTACGAACGGTGTGAGGCAGTTCTAAATTCATTTGTAAAGTATGAACAAATTGTGGTTAGGAAATATAAATGAATCTCAGGTGTGGAACAGAATAGGTTCCCCTTGCAAATATCCTGATCAGTGATATATGGCAGTAACCTGATGTACTCCTGGTGTTGCAGGACTGGGCCACAATAAGAACCGTGCTGAGAAGACGAGGACCGTGGACGGCAGCATGGGTGGTGTCAGCAGCAGCAGCGGTGCCGTGATGAACACGACCAGGCTCGAGGGTCAGGCCGTGTGCAAGACTGAGCGGCTGCAGGCCATCTCAACCCCGTTAGGGCCCTACGACAAGAACTATGGCCGCAAGAGATTAAGAGAGCACTCTCTGGACAGAGCGGACTGTGAGTTTCACGTCTGCAGGAGGAAGGCTTTTATCTGAGCTCCAGGCATCCTTTAATTCCACCTGTCATTTTTTTTCTTTCCCTTTCTTCCAGCCTCCCCCAAACTTTTCCTGGACTCGAGCAGCCCCTGCACGACTCTAGCCAACATGCACTCGTCCCTCCACAGTCCCCTAACGCGCCAGCTGTCCACGTCTTCTGAGAACTCTGCACCACTGGGCCCAAGCAGCCAGAGCATCCCGAGCACACCTGTAAGGATGCACGCCTGCATCTCAGTTTATTACGAGATTGGTTTTACAGACCCTCTTAAAAAGGGGGGGGGGGGGGGGGGGGGGGGGAGCCTCCATCCTCACTTTGTTTTAAGAAGACTTCACTGTAGCTCAGCTCTTATCTGCGATCTGCAGTCACACGCAGAGAGTTCACAATTTATTAGTGAGCTCCATTTATTTCTGTAGCTGCATGGAAATCTGATGGTTTCACATGACGCGAGATGTGATCGAGGCATTAAAAACATAAGTGTGTTCAGGGAAAAATGTTTGGCATGGTGTGTGTGTGTGTGGGGGGGTGTTCTCTGTAGTAAAGAAGACCTCACACACACTGAGACTTAGAGCGGTACACAAATGAGTTGTGACATCACTTCCTGCACTCTTGCACTGTTAATTGTAAACAAAAATAAGAAGGTGGAGAAGTCTCAGGCTGTGGGTGTGAGGAAAACACGGCCTCAGTAAACACACATCGCACAAAGTGTTTGTTGTCGGGCTCAGAATGAAACAGTGAACTCAAACTGAAACTTTGTTTTTGCTTTTTTGTGGTTAGTGGAGCAGAAAAAGTTGCAGGAAATAAACACTCAGGCTCGTAACGTCACACCAGCCGCTGGAGGACCCGCTTTGTAACTCTAGAACTGTTGACCCTGTTTCAGGTCGCGCCTTTTTTAACGTGCTGCAGACACGAACCCCCAAAATGATCCTGATCCTGTCATCATTCTCGGCTTCTTCAGCTTTTTTATTAGCACATCTCTAAGTTTTTAAAAACTCATGGTGTACACCAGATATTTTAATGCTTCAGAAGCAGGGTGTCAGCTTCAGGAGTGAGTGATCTAAACCACACTGCAGCACATTAGTGACTAACCTCCTGTTGTGGATGAGCTCATGTCAGAGGTCCTCTGGGCTGAAGTTTGGTCTGTTTTCAGCATCTTCTTCCTACCATATGAACTTTTATTGAGAACATTTTAACTCATCCTTCATTTTCTCTGTGCTGATGTTTATGGTTCTATATAAATAGGTTTGAATTGAATTCAGCTGACTGCGGTTTGCAGGGTGTCTTCACCTCATTTGCACAGTCTCCCTATGGCATCAGTATGTAATTGGTGCCTGCTGGTCTCTTTCTTATACACCAAATTGGACAACATTTATTAATTTTTAGAAAGTCTGTCATTGGATTAACAAGCAAACCTGTGACTCTGTAATTATCCAAATAGATATCCTCCTCATTTGTGAAGTGAGCTCATGATAACCTCAGATTTATCAACCAGCACAGGAAGTAGAAACATTCATCTTTTGCTTCTAACATGACCACATTAACATTGATAATTTTGATCCTTTCTTCCTTCAGTGAATATGAGCGTGTGCAACTGTTTCACTGTGTTAAGTGTGTCAGGGCAGAGCTGATCTCATTCTTCTGTTATTGTTTGCACATTTCTGTGTAAGTCTCTCTTGTTTATACTTCTCCTTTGTTCTCCAGCAGCAGCCAATCAAGAGGAGGCGAGGTGAAAGCTCCTTCGACATCAACAACATAGTAATCCCCATGTCTGTGGCTGCCACCACCCGCGTGGAGAAGCTTCAGTACAAAGAGATTCTCACACCCAGGTAAATGAATGCCTGGTGCCACTCCCACTGAACAGACTTGCTGTCTTCAGGTTGTGGCCTCTGGTTTCCTGTACTCACTCATTTTTGTTTTATCTGTAAAGTTGGCGATGTGTGGACATCTTCTTGCAGCCCATAACTGAAGAGGAGAATGAACGGGAGGTAAGTGAACACATCGTCTTGATTTCAGGTATCAAACTAGGATGTTTGGATCCGTTCAGTACTTCAGCTGAGCTGCCACATGGCAGTGAGCGAACAGTGACACCTGGTAGCCATATTTCTGACTCCTACATTTAAACCTTAGGAACAGAAGCAGAGTGGCCTCATGACAGCTTCAAAAACTAAATCTCCCTTTTTCATCATAGTGTTACTGCAGGTTACACAAACATCTGAGCATCATTTGCATTGTTTGAGCTGAGAAGCTCTGAGGAGTCACCTGGCTTTCATCTATGATTTGACTTCATTTCTTCTTAACTCGACCCTATAGACGCTCAAACCGGGTTCTTCTCTGATTTAATCTCTATGAAAATTTGGGGAGCAGGTTTTGGGGTCCTGATGGTGTGTTGTATGTCTGCAGGTGGAGGACCTGTCAGACACAGCCTTCATCCAGCTCCATCAGCCCTACGAGGACCAGGAGCGCACCCGCTGGACTTGGAGGGCCCTGGCTCCCGCCAAGAGGAGGGGCAGCAGGTGAAAACAGCTTCACAGCGTGAGGGCCTCGTGTTTGTCCCGCTGCAGCTGTGATATCCACAACTCCTCTGTGTCTTCCTCAGGTCGTACAAGTCCGTCGATGGGCGGACCACGCCGCTGCTGTGCGGGACCAACCCTCCCACCCCTCAGCCCGCATCTCCAGACCCAGGCCACTGCCCGATGCTGCACGACTACAGCCACGTGCCGTCGCCTATGAGTCCCGCCAGCCCCGACACCGCCTCCAACCCCCACACACCCTGCTCGAGAGACTCCCACCGGCTGCTGTCCAGCGAGGACACGCGATGCTCCACGCCAGACTTCACCTTTGAAGAGCGGGTATGTAGCCCCGCCTCTGAAGCGCTCTCAGGCTGACCCTGCACGACTTTTAACTCTCGCTGTGTGACATTTTCAGACGGTGGCGCCTTGGGAACGCCGCAGCTTCCCCCTGCCCGAAGACCCGGCCCCGGAGCCCGAGGTTGAGAGCGACCCCAACATGAGGCCCAGAATGCGCAGCATCTCAGGTTGCCGAGCAACGGGCTACGGACGCCTGGATTCGGACGACGCGGAGCCGCTGCTCGACGATGACAGCAGCAGCGGACCCAAACACAAGTCCTCCACCCACCGATGAATGAGGGCCCCCCCCCACACACACACACACCCACCGCCCTCTTCTCACTCTCACACACAGCTCCTCTCTGGCATTAACAAGCAGAACCTCAGCGCAGAATAACATTAAATGGGTTCCTGTTGTTTGATATTCAAACATCAGTCTAATACTTTTCACAGTTTTTAGTGAACATTATGGAGATAGAAGCCTTTCCCGACACTTGTTTTTTGTCACACGAAAGAAAAAAAAAAGATAAATGTAAAAAAAGTATAAAAAATATGTTACAAAAATTTCTGTAGTAGGCTAAATAATGTACATGGGGGCTTAGTGGTGTTTCATACGTCGCGTGTACTCTTCGTAGCGCACTATGTAGCGGACTCCTCAAAAATATGGCCAAAGGGTTTCTTTCTTTTTTTTTCTATTGACTAGTTTGCTTGTAATTCCCATGTACATTTTTAGTGGAGTGACAAATAACAAAACAAGGAAAAAAAAAAAAAAAAATCTGCCCTTCCTCCTCCACTCACCCACCCCCAGACCCTCCTCATCCAAATAAACAGGTACATTTGAGATGTGGTTCCCTCCTCCCCCTCTAGAGGTCGCCTGAAATCACCAGAGCACTTCTTCAAACTGCCAAGTCTGCTTTGCTTCGTTAGTTTTTTCCATTCCTCGTGTTTATTTTCTCGCTCTGTTTCTGTTCAGACTGAACTCGTCCTCTTTTTTTGTGTTTTCTTTTTCCCCTTTTTTTCTGTTTTGAATAGTAAATCATTCCTGTTTGAGAGCTCCTGCAGTCACCACCTCTTTCAGTTCAGTTTCAGAGAGGGTGGCACCAACATGCCGTTTATAATTTTTTATGTTTTGTTTTTTTTTTTTTTTTTTTTAAAGCACTTACCCATCAAAGCGCCGCTGCTGCATGCCAACAAACGCTCGTGTCCGATCACGGCGGCTCAAAGGTTTCCACTTTAAAAAAGGAAATGAATCAGCTGATCTCACTCCTCCTGTTAGAAATTGCGGTGCGATAAACGGACGCCTGCTCCTTCCTCCTCTCACATTTCACATGTAGCAGCTCTCAGCCAGAAGCCGCCCTGAGCTCAGGTTCTTCAAGGGAAAATCTTCTGCTGCCCCCCCCCCCCCCCCGATCGATCACACCTAGACTGGATTTTTGTTTTCACCACATCCTCCATATAATCTCCTCCTCATCCTCCTCCTTCCTCCACCTTAAAGTAACTAATTGCTATGCAAAAAAAAAAAAAAAAAAATCTATGGTTGTTTTCATTTTACACCTTTTTATGCCGCAGCCATTCAGTCACTGTTATTTTGGTTTTGTTTTTTTGGTAGTTAAGCGAGATGTCAGTGTACCTGTTTGATTGTTGCAGCAGTTATAACCTAATCAAAAAGCTCAATTGTTTTTCTTTTTTGTAAATAGTACCATTAAAACATTTATGTTTAACTTGGTGCCGTGGTCCTGCTCAAGTCATTTTAAACTCGCTGTGTGAGGTCACTGCTCGCCTCACAGGGGTGATGTCACTGCTCGACTCAGGTGTGAGGTCACCGCTCACCTCACAGAGGTGACGCAGCATTCAGGGACTTCTCATAGGTGGTGCAGAATGAACGGAGCCCACAAATCTAAATTTCTTCTGTCGGTTTTCATCATCTTTTGCCAAAGGAGGACTCAAGACAGGTGTGGATCCTTCTACAGGTTTTTATTGTAGTTCTGAGTATAAGAGCAGCAGCTGCAACCACCTCAGCCTCCTGCTGCTTCACCCAGAAGTTTCTGCACCACCATTGTCTGGAAATGGGGGGTGTGTGTGTGTGTGTGTGTGTGTGTGTGTGTGTGTGTGTGTGTCCATCCTGTTTTAAATTCTTAACCAACCAGAGTACACAAGCAGGAAGCTGGTGATTTATGGAGAAAATTACCTTCACTGCAACTTTCTCCTGAATGTGTTTTTATTTAGATTCAGAGGTATCAATGCTCCACTTGAAAAATTCAAATACCTGCTTAGAAACTGGTGCCGGTTTTTATTTTAGCTTTTGAGTAGTCAGCAGGTTTGCAGCCGGCAGGAAACCTGATAAACGGGAGGGTCCTGTCTGTAAAAATTTGCAGCCAGTTTCTTTACTCAGATTAACATCAAAATGAGACTCAGCTGTTTAAGTTTCACTTGAGAGACAGTTTGTCTACTTCCTGCTTCTCTGATACTACAGCGGAGAAGGAACTCATTCAAACAAAGGTGGCTCTGTAGTGTGGCGGTCGATGCATTTACCTAACAAGTGAAAACTCCCTGATTCGGTCATGGAAGGAGATCCGGAGCTAATAAGGGGGCAGATGAAATAAGCTGCTTACTGCACTTCGTTCTAATACACTCACCTGCAGCCAATTCAGACTCGCCAGCTAACACGTTTGGAAACCCACAGACTCCACCTGGAGAGATGGAGGCCTCAAGACTGAGGATGACCTTGTGAGGTGGTGATGGACTACCGAATGGTTCATTCAGCATGTCTCTGGGATTAATAATAATGAATAATGTCCATGAGTTTGATAAAACTGACACAGTTTGATCCCACCTGATCACGGTTATACAAAATTAGTTAACTGGTTTTATTCTTTAGCTTTAATTGTTTAAATGAAATTAAATAACTATTGAAACTGATGTCAGCTCTATTTTTATTATAAACTTCTAAAAGTAAATATTGAAAAAGAAAAAAAATTAGAAAAAAATACAAATCTATTTGATTACCATATCTAAACAACATCATTGCCTCAGAGGTGCTTTCTGTAATCCTTCCAAATTTGAATTAAAGCATACGCGATGTTTGCTGCTGCTCCTTCAAGAGGCTCTGCTTTTCCCCAGGCTCACATTTTAAAGTAGATCGCACGTTTAACAAAGGGTGGTTACCTGACTGTCGGTGTGACCGGTTGTCTGTCTCTCTGTGTTAGCCCTGTGACAGGCTGCTGACCTGTCCGGGTGTACCCTGCCTCTCGCCCTATCACAGCTGGGATGGGCTCCTACCCTCCCACCCTTGACCCAGAAATGGACAAGTGGCAGAAAATGGGTGGATGTACATCAGGACATCCTGCACTGTTTTCTTAATCATAATTGATCCTTTTTAAATACTTAAAACAATGTGACTGAAAAAAACTGCACCACCTGAAAAGGACATTTCAGACCATTTCCTGGATTTAAATAATAAATTATTTGATGACCTGTCAGAGCCCGAGAGAGGCGACCGACTCAGTGCGCCATCGTATGGTGCAACGTGGTATTACATCAAAGTACAGCCGGGCCCAGTTCAGCTTCAGACATCAAACCAGAGGGTTTCCCCACCTCTTTTGTTAATTTTTGAAGGTTTTAAACTTTCAAATCACAAATTTACATTAAGTACCTGTTAAAGACACATTAAATTAATTAATTGCAGTGTTCTCCAGTGACCGGTGAGGGCTCCCCGTGGCTTTGACACAGAAAGAAAAGGACAAATATTTTATTACTTTTGTATTTAAGTGGATGATGATGTTAGCAGGTCCCAGTGTTGATTGTTGTGCAGATGTACAGGACTTATTAAACTGATTAAATTGAAACAGGCTTTTTTTTTTAAAGCAGTTTAAAATTATTAGTTCATATTTATGTTTCATTAAAGAAGGCTAATTGGCACAAACACAGATTTAAAGTGACCCTCTCGGCCTGTACACGCTCACATTTCCCCCACTAAAGTAGCAAACACCTGTTAGTAACACTGACAGCTTCGTGGGAGTGATCTTTGGGCTCTGTGGCACTCCTTCACCACCATGGTGACTTCATAGCATTTATTTTCAAATACACATATACAGCAACAAGAATCATCATAAACCAGTTATTGAGAAAATGCACAATAACGAGAACAATCACATTTCCACAACTGTACAGCGTCAGAAGTAACCCCGAAGAAAACAAGTGACAGATCCTCTCTGGGAGACGAGCTCCCGTCTGTGCTGCTCACAGAGGCGAACGCGGCCTACGGGAACAAAAGTGGGTTCAGCATGCAGAGAATGTTGCAAGCTTTTTGTGTGTCTGCTTGTTTAGTAAACCTTACAGCAAATACAAAAAAAACCCCAAAAACCAGGAAGGGTACATCCGGCCAATTCCAGAGCATTTACAAACAGGATACACAGAGACCGCTGTGCGAAAGGGGGGGCAACAAGCAGACGGCTGTCTCTCACATGAGGTGCATGCAAGAAGCTTTTTCACTCATTTTAATGCGGGCAATGAATCAGCGGGTCGACACCAGGACGTCTCTGAGCACGTGAAGTGGGTTTGTTTCCAGGGGCACGGGTTACTTCCTCTCCAGTGGGAAAATCTGACAGAAATGCGACCAAAAAGGACCTCAGTACGAATGCACTGCATGGACAAAAGTAAGTGGACACAGCTGCCTGCCTTGTTTTTCAAAGTTTGGGTCCTTCAGCTCCAAAAACTCCTGCATTTTTTTAAACTGCAGTTCCTCTAGTGGCCACTTGAGGCCCACTCCAGCAGTGAGTCAAAGCATCCAAATTTACTGCAGAAATGAGCATGTTTACAGCCTGATACAAAAACTGTTTTAGCCTCTGTGGATAGTTTTGTTTTTCATACCTACTGTATGGGGTGACCATTTTTTTATTTGCATACTGGTGAGGCTTAAAGTTCGGGGCGTGGCTGTTTGTGCTGCTGCTCACTTTATGACTCCAAAAAGCCAACATGGTAGCAGCCATAGTAGAGATTTAGTCACGGTGTGAATAAATGTGGCTGCAGTCGCCACGTTTGCACTGCTCAGACTTGCTGTTCTCTCCTTTGGTTATTATTTACTTCATCCAGACGCCTTTTAAAAAGCTCATTAAACACTAAATCATGCTTAGAGAATGACTGATGTCATCATCAAACAGATGCCAGAAAGCACCAAAACCCAGACAGCAATCCACGTTTGGCCCAATTCTGCAGGTTTCTTTGGGCCAAAGTTGGTTTTAACTGACTGTTACTGCAGCTCGGCCACAGGTCCATCTTATACCTGCCAACTCTCAGGTGTGCTGTGGCTTTTGGGTCACCTCTGGCCCACAGAATACTTCCTGTAACTTATGTCAAGCCTCATTCGTGTCTTTTGGACCACCACAAACCATCCGCGGTGCCATAACTGAGCCACAAGTGCCGCATGCAGCACAGGACTCCTGTGTCCACACACTTTTGCCATGAAGTGCACTTTTGTGACTGTACAGGGAGCGAGAAACACAACCAGCTGATGGCTCCTGTGTTTCAGGTGCACATGTGTTAAAACACAAATGGCCTAATGAGCTTTTCACTGTCCATCGTCCGTCCACCTGCTGCAACAGTCATTCTGCTGAAAACACGAGTCACAATCTTCTCTGTACAAACGATTCATTAAGACAGCTGGGGGGGAGGAGGGTGTTTGTGTTACCGCTGCAGCCTCACCTGCCTCTTTAGTCGACCTACCTGTAAGTGCATAAATACTGTATCAGCCGCCTTCTCACAGTTTAGCCATGAACTTTAAGGTTAACCATCCCTCCTCAAGCTGGAGCGCATTTACAACAGAGCATTAAAAAAAATGAACACTGACAGTAGCAGGCACAATACAAATGTTTCTTCATATCAAATACATGTCATATATCCACAGAGTACGATTATAAAACTGTGCCCAACACAAAGTCTCTACTCTACTCCAGGTAACGCCCCCCTCAGGTACGCCGCGGGGAGCGCGTCAGAAATGAGACCGCAGAGAATCAGCAGCTCCTCACAGAGCTCAGGTATTCATTCATTCACAGGCCGATGAGGCACACCTGAGGCCTCCTCTGAAAACAGGGATCTTTAGTATGTTTACAATAATTATATGAAATAAAAACAATGATAGAACAAACCAGTTTAAATAAAAGAGTGAACAGAACGGCAACGTGGCGTCCACCACATAAATGAATAAACACTTCTGCGGTGGAAGTCTGAACCTGTGAAGGCGTGTCGATGAAGTATGAACCACGCTGAGAGCCTATTGGTCAGACTAACGGTGACCAGGTGTGGAGGAGGGACTTCCTGACGCCTGAGGCAGCTGGAGCTGATGATGGGTCACTTCACTTTTACACATAAAAATAGATTTTGCTGCTGTAATGTGATTCCACCTGATGGTGGCGCCCCTGTGTTAGTGGGACTGGTTTTATGCAGGTAAAATGGGATTTATGTATTAAATCTGCACCGAGAACCCTCCTGAAATCCTACGCCGTAACCGTGACCTCACTACACGCTGCATCAGTGCAGCCTGCAGCAACTGTGATCGGCGCGTTTCCACTTCTTCTGCCGCCATCAACAGGAAGACAGTGGATCAACCTGAGGAGAGAAATTAGGGGTTTCTAATGACTGATGTGTGCAGTGAATCAAGGTGCGGAGCAGAGGAAGCTGCTCCTCAGGTTCAAAGCCAACGAGCAACGCTGATCTCAGCCGTCGGCTTCGGTTTGAGCAGGTCAAATCCATCCGTTCTGATTTGGATGGTTTAAATGTAAAATCTGGTCATTTTGATGGTTTCTGACCCGTTTGACTCAGTGACGCATCACAGGTGATGTCTGGTGAACTAAAACCAAGATGGCAACAACCAAGACCCCAAAGACGAGGCTGCTGCAGCGAAGCATCACAAAGGAGAGATAAGACGTCAAAGCACAGCTTCATCCTCCCCACAGCAACGGGCCGCTTCCTTCCAAAAACACAAGACCTTGTAGAAGTATTTAACTAGCACAACAGCACATAAATGACCCCCCACCCCCCACACTCACAGTTTAAAACATAACATGTATGGATGTTTCAGCCCTGTGCATCTTTCCTTACTTTCACCTTTTCATTCCATTAAGTCTCATCTGTTTTTAGTATAACTCTCTCACCCCCTCCCCGTACCTCCTTCCCCCTCCATTCACCTCCCTGCACCTCCTTTCCTGAACATCTCACTGTCGTGGTTCTGAATGAATATCTGAGCTCAGCGAGTCTCGTAGAGTGAAAGGAAGGCGATCGTATCGGCCGGCGTTCTGTCTGCGGTCTCGTTTCCGGCTCCCCGCCTGCCCCGCGGTCTCCTGCAGCGGCTCGAGGTGCAGCACATGTCGGGACTACACAAAGCAAAGACAGCAGTGAGGTCTAAAAGCATCTTTTTGATGAGAAATATTTGCTACTGTTTCCACCCCACCCCAAAGACCCTGTATCTGATCTTTTTGCTTTAGCACTAACTGCCCCCACCCCTACCCCACCCCCAACAGTCTGCATTAACCTCCATGTTCATGGTTCAGTGCTTTTTATCAAAAAATAAATAAATAAAAAGAATGAGTGGACGAGCTGACGCTCAGTCACTGGGATGGGAAACCGAGTGTGATCTATAGGAGGTGTAAGGAGATCCTCAGAGGGAGGATTCACTCTGCTGGGGTGCTTCAACTCTTAAAGGGACACTTACAAAAGGTTCAAATTAAAGCAAGTAGAGATCAAAGACCACAGAGAGATATTAAATACATTAATCTGGCTTCTTTTCTGCAGACCTCTAACAGTAACGCCTCAACAGGAGTTTAAAGGTTAGTGGAGGATAAACAGTGATGGGTGAAAAAAAAAAAAAAGTCCTGTGAAAGTAACGAGGAAGGCATCACAACTCCTCTACGTGGTCGTGCGGTCGAGGTGGAGACCGGAGAGCGGGCGCGTTCACAAGCCTTGTTTGGCCAGGGAGGCGGAGACCTGGTCGGCCAGCGTGGAGAGCTGCGGAGAGTCGGCCATGTTGATGCTGCCGGAGGAGGACACGGTGCTCAGCTGGTGGGGGGAGTCTTCCAAAGAGATGATCTCGGCGCCGTGGTCGGTGCGGGCCTTGGCCGTCTCACGGAAGTTCAGCTTGTGGCTCTCAATCTGTGGTGAGATCAGAGGTGAAGGTCAGAGGTCGCCACATTTTACTCAGAGAAGGATAAACGAAGGATAAATCAGACGAGTTCGGGCGCTGCTGACGCTCACACGTGCATATTTGAGGTCTCCATCCATTATAGTTAGAGCTGACCACTGTGTCACACTGACTTTATGAATGATGTCCTCATCAGCATCTTCATCACCTTTGCTCTCCCTGGACTTTTGCTCATGCCCCCCCTCCCATAGCTTCCTCATATCTTGTCTAATATTGCATATATTGCATTATTTTACAGCTCGACTGATAAACCCTGCGGTGCGACCTCTGAGCCTGACTGATGTTGGACTCAGATTCTTGACCATTTTTCATGCAGAACTATTTCCTTTAAAAAAAATCCCCTCTGATGCTTTTCTGGGACCATCATCATCATCCTCACCACCCATTGGCTGTCATGTGTCTGAGAGTCTGAAATGAAGCAATGGCGACGGCAGCTTGTCGGTACTTACAGGAGTCCTCAATCTTTATGAGGGGGTTCGTCAGGATGGGTGTGATGGGTGCTGAAGGGACAGTCGGAGGTGACTGAGGGGGGGTGACAGCGGGGGAGAGGACTGAGGGGCTGTCTGAGGCGCTTCCCTCTCCTTCTTTCCCCTTCTCCCTCTACAGAGCCCCAGCAAGGAAATGAAAGGGCATGCAACAAAAATAAACGTGATGGTTTCAACAGAAATGTAAAAAAAAAAAAGCAAAACAATTCAAATGCACAACAACATATCAGAGCCACAAGGAGCCGAGGGAAGGAAAAAAACTCAGAGAATAAAATCAGGATTTAAAGAGGAACGACAGAAACTTCTGCAAAAATTTACAAGAATAATACAGCAACTTTACGACAGTAACGAGAAAACAGAAAGAAATTTACAAGAAAAACCTGTCAAATTTACACTACTTTTCCCACACTTTATCCAGTTATTTCCTTATATATTGCCACTTTTTTCCCATAAATGTTCCCATTCTGTCTCAAATGTGCCTTTTTTCATAAATGCTTAAGTTAAATCTAAAATAGTTTCCTCTGGTCCTCGGTGGCTCTAATACGCTGTTACAGAAATGAATTTTGACAATAACAAAAACCAATAATTTCAAATGAAGTGAAAATCAGCAGAATGGAAACGATGGAAGCTCGAACAAAGGAGGGAAAGCAGAAATGCCAAAAGAAGCGAAGCAGTAAAAACTGCAGTGTTTGTGTGTATTTGTATTCCTGTGGTTTAGATGTTAGTGATGCTTCAGCTGAAAGCTGCTTTTCTAACAGCTGAGCTCTGTGAATGTGGGGCCAAATCGTGCCTAATGTTTTGGCAATTTTAAGCAAACAAAAAAAAAAATCTCAGTTTTCAAATTCTGACCTTGAACTTTTGCATGTTTATGTCTTTAAACTAAAACAGCATGAAGAAAATTTTCTGTTCTAATGTAAATATAATATTTTTGATACTTGAGGTCTTAATTTTTAGTTGCGAATTTTATGCCTATCTTTTTTTTTCCTTTATTACGTTTTCAGATCAGTTTCACTCCAGGATGTGATTTGGTGTTTTCCATACTGAGCTGAATTCATAAAGAGCAAAAAGCTTCTGCAGATTTTTCAGTCGAGATCAAAATATTTATTTTTCTAATTTCATTTTTTAAATTTTTTTTTTATGAAAGCTCTTGGCTCAGATTTGGCTCCACACAGACCCACGAGGCGTCACTGTGCTCGTTTTTACCCACAGAGGCGCTCCTGCTTTTTTATTTTACCTTTCTCTGTCCGCCTCCAGGAATGTGGCCGATGTTATCCAGAGAGCCGACTTTGGACTGGACTTTAAACTCCAGCTTCTCGTTTTTGATCTCAACATTTCCACCACCTAATAAAGATGAGGGTAAAGTATAATTATGACAGAAGTGGAAGAAGTACTCAGTACCAGTACAAGAATGTTAAAATACTCAAAAATAAGCAGAGCTGCAGAAGCCAGTAAGTTAGCCTGTGAGCCACGAGTATTTTGTCATATATTCTGCTGCAACCTAAAATTCAATATATCACAAAATACAAACAATATTTTACCCGGCTTGTGATGAATGTTGGCCTTCGATCCACACTTGGAAGTAACGTTGCTCAGATCGATCTTTTTGTGCACGATTTGGACCTGAGCGAGAAAAACAAAGAAGCACAAATAGTTTCCAGAGTAAGAAGCTGTGAAGTCGCCCTGCATGCAGCCTCAGAGGAAATGACCCTGTTAGTCTTAGAAACCATTCCTGAAAGCAGGTTTAGCAAACTTTGAGTTTTTGGTTACAGGACGGTGTCGTGTGGGCAGTAGAGACACTCAGACCTCCTCCAGCTCTCCTGGAGGGACACTGAGGCGTTCCCGAGCCAGCCAAGAGATACGATCTCACTAGTGTGTCTACTCCGGGGCCTCCTCCCAGGTGGACGTGCTCGAAACAACCCACCCAGGAGGCGCCCTCTGTGGATGCTAATGTACTCAATGTGAAGGAGCAGTGGCTCTACTCTGAGCCTGTCCCCCCCTGAATGGCCAAGCTCCTCCATCTCAAAGGTCACATCTTCAGATACTGAAGAGTACCTCGATCTTAAATTTTAAAGTTTCCTTTGTGCAACAAAAACATTATATGGTCAGTCTTTTGCACCTGAAGCAAACAGACTTTCCCCCATGTTAACAAACTCAGTTCATTAAAGCTGCTTTCTAGAAAAGCTTCTGGAGTAAAACACAGATTAATAACAGATTTGATTCACTGTTTATAATAACATCTGAGTGCTGCAGCCTTACCCCAATGCAGAGAAATGAGTGATCATCTTCTGCATTCTCTAGCAGATAAAAGCCAGATTTCACCATCCATGCATCACAGTGCATCACAGTGCATGGCTGGATGATGTCATCTTGGCATTTATCTGCGAGCACAAAGCACTCAGTCTCTCTGTGAGCTGAGGTCACCTCAGTGTGGACGACAACAGGCACAGTTTGGAGGCGAAGCCGAGGACAGAGGCTCTTTGTTACCCTGCTGAGACTCCTTATCAGGACACTATGGACACGATTAGTTCACTGCACATCAAGGCCATCAGGGTTTTTAAATTAAAAACGTCCACAAACAGGATCCATGCATGTCAGTTTGGGGGCAAAGATTCAACAGAGGCTTACATGAGACCATGAGCATCACATAACACCGTAGATCCACTAAACTAAGACGACTCGGAGCATCTAAACCGGTGAAACAAGTGCTGGTTTAGTGCTGTTCAAGTATGAAATGCTCAGATCACTTCATAAGTTTAATGGTAACACTGTTAATAGGAGAAGCTGACGGGTCAGAGTTTGGGGAGTTTTGGGAGCATGGAGGTCAGAAGGGCTGGACACAGACAGGAGGATTGGTGCTCCTTTCTGAAGATGCATTCAGTAGAAGCATAAAGATCAGTTTGTGGCAGCAGCTGCACACCTCTACTCACATTGCCACCACCGGGTACATGTTTTATATTATCTTTGGAGCCACAGCGGGACTGCACATTGCTTAAGTCCAACTTCTTATCAAGAATTTGCACCTGAAAGTTGAAATGTGGGGGAAAAAAAACAAAGAAAGAAACAGAGTTATCCCGGAGAAAGCAATGAGCTGTGAGGACCATCGCTGGAGAGGACGTGAGATGCTGGAGGGATGAGTTTGAGGCTCAGGGCAGTGAGAGCTGACTGTGACTGATTATAAAGGAAAGAAAGCCTCTGTGTGAGGGTCTGAACTGCAGAGACAACCTCACGATGAGGAGATACCCCCACATCACCATGCTGGTGCGCTGAAGCCATTACAATCAGACAAAGTATTTCAGAGGTTTTCAAACTGTAAGAAACTCTGAGGGCTGAGTCATCATAGGTGACAACTCTAACCAGGCAGAACATTATGAAATTGTTCCAAAGGCCAAACATCAAAATCTGTGTTGCCTTTCTCCAAATTAGGGTTAAGCATCCACAAGGACTTGGATCATCATGATGCTATCATATGAATATGGACCAAAATCTTTCTGGAATCTCTGCCATGAAGAACTAAAGCAGTTCTGACCTGGGTCTACCAAGGTGTACCTAATAAAATGGCCCTTGAGCAGATATAACTTATTTTTGATATAACTCTGCAGCAGTATACGGAGATGATTAGTGGATGGACAAAGAATTTGACCTTATTAAGGAGTGATTATTTATTGCATGAGTCTCTCAGACTTTAGTGAACAACTCACAACCTTTCATTTATTACTTTATGTTTCTGGACACAAATGTTCAGAACTTGTTATTGTTTTTATATATGACGTGACAATCACCCTTATTTCGGTCAGAACTCAGATCATTTACCGCGACTCCTCTTTTCACAGACTTTGTAAATAAATAAAAATGAGTGGATTCATTCTTCCTCTCTTTATTGAAGACGTCCGCTTCATTAAAGAGAGGAAAAATGAGTGGATTCATTCTTCCTCTCTTTAATGAAGCGGACGTCTTCAAACTTTCATTATAGTTTCAGTAGGTGTGCTTGTGTTTGAAAACCTCTGAAAGCCTTCAGTCTGGCTGAAGATGACCATAACTGCAGAGATTGGAGCCACACTTAGACTGCACATTACTAAAGTCCAACTTCTGATTTTGACATTTGTACCTGGAAAAGGGCACAGGTGAGGGGAAGAGACCGTTTGAGTCATGGTGAGCAGTGAGGCTGGAGGTGGAGCCCGAGACTCCACCGAGTCATTCCCGAACAAAATTCTCAACACAGGATTATAGAGATTTGGTGTTTTTACGTTGCCTTTGTCGGTCCCCACAACACTTTCAGAACACATATGACATTAATCAGGATGATGCTACTGTAATGACAGGAAGTCACCTTTTTGTAGGAGAAACTAAAGTGTGCTTACAAATGATGCAACGGGCTGTGTGACTAATCCCTCTGCTTGTGAAACTCAAATTAAAGACACTTCCTTAAAGTTAAAGTCTCCCTCACCTTGCCTCCGCCAGGTGTGTGCTTTAAGTTGTCTTTAGAACCGCAGCGGGCTTGGACGTTGGTTAAGTCCAGCTTCTTCTCGAGGATTTTAACCTGCAACAGGGAAAAAAAAATAATTAAATTCTTCAGGGAATACAGTGGGAAGAGTTGAGGGGAGGGAGTGAGCCCAAAGGGAGGAAGTGAGGCGTTAAAGCTGGCAGCTGTAACTTTGTCACACTTTGAAGAATCAAAGTGTGAAACTTTGAGGTTTCCTGATGACTTTAGTGCAACGACAGGACCCTGATTAGTGCATCAGCACAGATTCAAAGTGTGAAAAAAATATATTTAGTTACAGAAATATAAGTAAAATAGAAAATACTGCACTCACAAAATAACTCAAATAAAACAAATACCAAAAATGTATTTTTTGCCAATTTGCTCAAATTTGTCAACACAACCAACCTGAGGAGGCACTCGCTGCACTAATACCTGTCAGATTTTTAAATATCAGAATGTTTTGTGGGATTTTCCCTGTATTTCAAGACAGAAACAACCAATATAATGTTACAGATGCCAGTTTTAGCACATTAAAGTACATCTTTAAATCTTAGTGAAAGAAGGAAAACTACGTAAAAACTTCACAGACTGTATATAAATGACAGACGTAGCTTCCAGCTCTCAAAAGTGAAGCCGACACAGAAGTGAATTAAACCTGCATTCTGTGTCCAGCAGAGGGCGACTCCTCTGTTTATTTACACTCACCAGCCACTTTGTTGGGCACACCTGTTCAACTGCTTGATAACTTGATTAACTAATCAGCCAGTCACGTGGCAGGCATGCAGATACGAGAGTCCTCGATGTGCGGCGGTGAGTGGAGCTAAACTCTTTAGTTCAGTTTTCCTTTCCTTTAGTTTTTCTTAGAGTGGAGCTTATTTTACCATAAAACACCATCAGTCTGCTGATGCAGTCTGATTGGTCGGTTAGGTCTCAGTCACTGGGGACTAGAGACCACTCAGTGACCACCTGGCAAACATTGGTTGTGTATACATCAACTTGCTGTTACTGGGTGAAATTAGTCAAAGAGGGCTCTGCACCAAAAACCTTCGTGTGATTGCCATTGTTGCTCACACATGGCCGCAGCCACCCGTAGTTTGCATGGAAGATGCCACATTGTCTGCAAACACTTGTCTATTTGTCGAGTGGTAGTGAAATTTGAAAAAGTGCGACGCAAACCAGAAACCGACAATGTTCACCTTCAAAATAAAAGTTGCGCCTTTGGAAACGTGCTGGTTGCAGTGGTAAGACACAACTCTGAAGGAGAACCCTCCCCTTGTTTCAGTTGGTGATTGCTTGCAGGCGAGTTGCCATCTTCCGAGCAAACTATGTGTGACCGCGGTAATCTGCTAGTGACCAAAGCAAATCACAGGGAGATTTCCAGTGCAGCGCTGTATACCTCTTTGCAACTGCCAGCAAACTCCAGCAATCGTGTGGCAACTGGAGGAAAAATACTAATTTTTCCACAGCGAGAGGAAGTTCATAATTGTGTCAGTAGCTGTCTGGTATGACTCAGGGTGGGCCTTCCTCGTGATCAACCTCAGTTTCAGGTGGCGAAGCTCAAAATGCTCAGCTCAAGGCTGAAAAACACAAACCAATGGGTGATGCCACAGTGGCTACATCCATCTTCTATATACAGTCCATGCTGATTAGTGATTATTGAGCAGATTGTGATTATACATCCGAGTCCATCTTCAGATCAGATTACAGGAGAGCACTTTGCTTTTACCAAAAGTTAGTTTTTGATGATCATAACTGCAGAGATACTCAAGAGTCTGGAGTTGAGTTCATCCCTCAGTTACTCACATTGCCGCCACCGGGTACATGTTTGATATTGCCTTTGGAGCCACACTTAGACTGCACATTACTAAAGTCCAACTTCTGATCAAGGATTTGTACCTGGAAAAGTGAAAATGTCAGCTTTTAGATTTAAAGTTCAGACGATGGTTCGCGCTGAGTTCAAGAAGTGGGGGAAAAGCTCGTGTAGGAGTGAAACTGCATGCAGGAAAGAGTCGATAATTCAAACTGTGCGCTGCTCTTCACTGCTTCTCTGTTCCTTCACCAGCCCAACACTGACCAGCACCAAAGACGGGACCAAATACAGACGTTCAGCTCTTCCTCTGATCTGCCATTCACCTATCACTACATAGACTTTCTCCTCTCTAGTTTGAATTCTTTACTTTGGTCCAAAAATATCACAACATCCGACACGTGACTGCACCCTGAGTAAAATTAGACCAAAGACCTGCAGGACTTTAATGCTAAAATAAACCTCTAGTGCCGCATACATACACACTGAAAAGCAGACACACACACTGACACTGCAGACTGGAAACACTGCAGACGGGACTTTTACTCCACACTCATTTCTGAAGGTTACTTTAGTAGCATAATACTGAACGACAACTTAAACCAGATGTGAAAAACTTTCCATTAACTGAAACAAATACAATAATAATAATAACTAGACTTTAAAAATAAAAAAGGAAATCACTGCCATTACATTCGGTTCTTACCAAACTAACTTAAATACAATGAAGATTCACAGGAAATATCTTTATTCTATTGAGACCTGAGATGTCACATTATTGCCTACAGAATGACCTGAAATCTTGCCTCGACAAATCATCATCATCTTTTGACTGCTCCCTTTAGGGTGCGCCACAGCAGATCGTCTTCCTCCATCTCCCCCTATCCCAGCATCCTCCTCTGTCACACCAACCCTCTGCATGTCCTCCTTCACTGCATCCATGAACCTCCTCTGAGGTCTTCCTCTTTTCCTCCCGCTTGGCAGCTCCATCTTCATCATCCTTTCTCCAGAATATCCACCATCCCTCCTGTGCATGTGTCCAAAACATCTCAGCCTCTCTGACTTTATCTCCAAATTACTCAGCCTGAGCTGTCCCTCTGATGGACTAATTTCTCCATCCTGCTCACTCCCAGTGAAGACCTGAACATCTTCAGCTCTGCCACCTCCTGTCTTTGTGTCAGTGCCACTGTCTCCAAACCATCCATCACAGCAGGTCTCACTACCATCTTGTAAATCTTCCCTTTCCCTCTTGCTGCTCTCCTTCAGTCACAGATCATCCCAGACACTCATCTCCACCCGCTCCACCCTGCCTGCTCTCTCTTCTACTCTTGTGCACTGTCCGTCTGTTGCTTTGGATGGTTGACCCCAGGTATTTAAACTCATCCACCTTCACCTTTCCACCTGTCTCATTCTCATTTATACCCATGGTTTCTGTCTTGCTTCTACATTCATTCCTCTTCTCTCCAGAGCATACTTCCACCTCTCCAGGCTCTCCTCCACCTGCTCCCTACTCTCACTACAGATCACAGGGTCATCCATGAACATCATAGTGCACAGAGACCCCTGCTGACCTCATCAGTCAGCCTGTCTATCACCACTGCAAACAAGAAGGAGCTCAGAGCAGATCTCTGGTGTAATCCTACTTCCTCCTTGGATCCATCTGTCACTCCTGCACACCTCACCACCGTCTCTGTCGTCATACATGTCCTGCACCACCCTCACATATTTCTCAGCCACTCCTGCCTTCTTCATGCAGTTCCACTGTTCCTTTCTTAGCATCTGCTCTGTCTGGATCCACAAAGACACAGTGAAGCTCCTTTTGACCTTCTCTAACTTCTCCATCAACACTCTCAAACCAAACATCACATCTGCAGAGTTCTTTCTCAGCATGAAGCCATCCTGCTGCTCAGTGACCAACACCTCTCTTCTCAGCTTAGCTTCCACAGCTCTCTCTCCCAGATCTCTATGATGTGGCTGATCAGATTCATCCCTCTGTAGTTCCTACAGCTCTCCACATCAGCCTGAAAATCAGCACCAGCACATTTCTTCTCAATTCCTCAGGCATCCTCTCACTCACCATGGTTGTGTTAAACAGTCTGGTTAAAAAGTCCTCTGCCCTCTCTGCTACAAATCTCCATACCTGCACAAGTACGTTATCTTCATCCTCTTCACAGCTGCCTTGGCAAATAATAAAACTACCAGTGGAGCTAATAAAAATCTAGAGCAAATCTGCTCTGGAAAATACAGTACAAAATTATACTAACAAGCGACACAGACTGTTTTACCAAGTAGGTCGAGACTGATGCACATGTGCAAAGGGGAAAGGATGAGAGAAAGGAAGAGCAAAGGGTCAGGGCCTTAACCCATCATACACAGGAGTACTTTTTAACCAGCTCCTTAATCTATGGCAGATATTCTGAAGTGTTGTCATGCTATTAATTATGGGACTGAGCAACTCTGATCAGATACTAGGTATATAAAAATCAGCTCATGTTTTTGAATGATAACTGTATCTAGCGAAGCCATGCAAAAGCTGACCTCTATACTATGAATATTTAGGCAAAAATGAGACCTTTCATTTGCTATAACCTGTTTTGATCAGCCCACATGGTGATAGGACCCAAAATGCACTTTTCAAAGTTTTCTCCAGTGAATTCTCAGAAAACCTTCAGAGTTCCTCCACCTCATCGGCTTTAAATCGGTGCAGTTACTGAAGCTATGATATATCCCACTAGACTCTGGCTCGAGACGGTGACAGTGCGCGTAAAACTGAAGCACAGTTTTTGAACAGTTTTTCAGAGCTGCAGATTTCACGTGCATGGATGAGACCTGTACTCATAAATCCAAACCACTCATATGCACTTTGAGGAGGTATTACTCAGAAAATATTCATAGCATGAAGGTAAAATGTTGCACGGCATCATTAAGTTATCATGCAGCAGCATCAGCTGAATGTGAGGGTGTGAGGTGAGAACGTTTGACCATTTTATATGTGGTTTGACCCTCGACGCTTCTGCAGCAGTATATCTGGCCACTCTTGGTCTGTTAGCCAGACCAAAACATGAAAATTTAGTGATTAAAAGTGGAAAATTGCACTAAAATCAAAGCCTATAATGTTAAAAACAGCTTTCCAGTATCTTCACCCACCAAGAGGCCACTTCCTGTAAAGACTATGAATCCTTGTAGAAGCAGATAAAAGTAAACAACTGGGGCCATATGAATATTAAAACTCTGTAAAGGGGTCTTGTCAGAGTATTGTCAGGTTACCTTCCCACCCCCAGGCTGATGTTTGATGTTTTCCGTGGAGCCGATCTTGGACTTGACGTTCTTCAGGTCCGGCAGCGGCGCCGCGGCGGCCAGAGGAGCCGGCTGGCGGCTCTTCATCGAGCCCGGGGATTTGGGTGTGGAGCGCACCACAGCAACCTTCTTCACTTTGTTGGCCTCAGCAGAATTTGACTGGCTAGCAGGGGATTTGGGAGTGCCAGGGCTGCTCTGTCCACTCTTGGCATCTTAAGCAACCAGAGAAGTTACAGGTTAGGAGGTTTAAGCATGGTGAGTCATGGATATAGTCATGAAAATAATAAAAAATAAATACATAGTAGGAGCGCTACTGGCTAGAAGCGGACCAAGTTTGATTTGGAAAAACCAGATCAGACTGTGGCATCGTGGCCATGCGAGGCTGGAAGTGATTTCTAATGATTTTCTTTAGATTTTTACCTTTTTCATCTTTTGGAGTGGGGGGTTTCTTGGCACTAGCTGTATCACAAAAAATATGACACATCATAAGCAACTCTTAACTATTACTCCTAAAAATAGGGAACATGTGTGGACTATATTAAAATAATCATTTAAACTTAAAAATGCATTATAAGCATTATAACTCTCTCCCATATGCACGAAGAGTCCGTTGATTCTTGATTGGATCTTGGCCGTTTCCTGACCATGAATCCAAAATGTTAATTTGATGATCTCTGATCCATGTAAGCCTCACAGACCTAGAGACTTGTCCCTGACAAACACCGGCCACTTGGGGCAAAAAAAAATGTGTATTCTCCAACCGGGGGGCAAGTGGTTGCTGGAAATTGCTGGCAGTCACTAGGTGAAGTTGGTCCCAAAGAGGTCCAGTATTTGGCACTGCACCAAAACCATCTGAAACATGTTGGTTGCAACAGTAAAGCACAACCTTTCCTTTCACTTCTGTTTCACTTTGCACTTGAGCTACGAGTTTCATTGCCACTCAGTGTTGCAGACAAGTCTACAACTTGACCGCGACAATCTGCTACCAACCGAAGCAATCACAAGGACGTTTTTAGGGCAGCATGCTCTTTATGACCATCTTCACCCGGTGACAGCCAGCAACCTGCAACAACCACTCATCAACCAGTCAAGGAATACACATCTCCCAGCACTAAATCCTGATTAATGGCCCAGAAGCTGATGCCTCAGAAAACTGCATAAGGAGGAAGGAGGAAGGGTCAACAATGTAAATAATGACTCTGGAAAAATATTTAAAAAATAAAAACAACACTGAAATGAGCAATCGCCGTCTGCAAACCAGCTCAATCTAACACAGCAAAAATGAAAAACTAAACAAAATACTGCATTTACATTTACAGTCAAAACCTTTGTTATAAAAAAGCATGTTTTAGGTTTAAATGATGTTGTTCATATAGTCCTCTTTAGACTGCCGTGCTAAAATCAGTAAAATAAAAATGGAAGGCGTCCTCTGCTCATACCTGGTGCAGTTTTGGCAGATGTTTTGGCCCCTGGAGTTTGAGACTTTGCACCGCTCTGAAAATTATCAACAGCAGTTTAGTTTCCTGCACAGAGACTTGGTTTGTTTGACCACAGTAACACTGCAAACTAATCAGCGATGAACTGATGAGGATTTACTCAGTATAATGTTTGGTGATAACAGAAGAACGAATCGGGTTTGGGTGCATTCCAGTCCAGGTTTTTCTTTGAGCCTTTCAAACAACTTCAGTGAGCGAGGGTGAAGAAAGCTGAGCATCAATCAGTCGGCTCACATCTCAGACCTGTACTTACTCCGGGCTGCCTGGGCCCTGTGCTGCTGACTTTAATGGGGATCGAGCTGTGGCCGTTTCGGGAGGATGCGGGTGATTTGTTGCCCTTGGTGGTTATGGATGGTCTTTTAGGGGAAGAGGTTGGTGTGGTGGCAGTTTGAGTCTTTGTAATGAAGAGGAAGAAATGAATGAAAAACAAAAGATCTGATGGCAATGACCACAACACAAAAGAATGATTAAACAACTGAAAGATGAGAAAAATGAAGGATTTTTATGATGCTGTGGTTTATTCTAACTTGGGTCTTTTATCTACACAAACATTTGGTCACATATTACAGACAGGAATATTGTTTTTTGGTTTAAAATATATGTAGTGTCGAATTTCCTTAAATACTTCCATTTTGTAAGAATAAAAGTACTGTAACTGTCACAGAGATATGATTATTTAGCTAAAATCATTGCAAAGACCACAGCCTGGCCTCTCTTTTCTCTTTAAACAGCATATATACAAGGAGTCTCGGGGTCTTGTTCACGAGTGACAGGAAATAGGAGCGGGAGATTGACAGACAGATTGGTCTGCAGTGATGTGGATGCTGCACTGGTCTGTCGTGGTGAAGAGGGGTGGTGGTGAAAGCAAAGCTGTCGATTTACCGGTCGATCTACGTATGGCTATGAGCTTTGGGTAGCGACCGAAAGAGCGAGGCCTTTGCCTTCATTCAGACTGGGTGAATTGTTTTCGAGTTCACCCTCCCTCCTGCACACAGGGGCAGGTTGTGGTATGGCTGTCTATTATTAGGAATCACCTCCACTAATTGGAGCCCACCAGACTTGTGCTATTGGTGCCTTTTGAAGCATTTTAATGGAATTAATCTAATCGAATCTGTTTCTTGGTGTGACAGAGAACGTTGCTTCAGTTTGAGTGAAATACTCGTATGTTTTTAGTCTGTTACTCTGCACCTATTAATAGGTCAAAGCTGTACCTGGAAGGTGCTCTACACACAGTATTTGTACGAGATATAGTTAATAATTTGTAGTGTTTGATGCTCTGTATACAAGTTAGCTAAAAGAAAAAAACAGACCCAAAGTTTTAATAAACCAGGATTATCTGTAACCAGTAAAGGCTTAAAGAAATGAGACAGAACCTAAATAATGCCGCAGGTCACGTACCTTATCGCCGTTATCCATCTTTGCTTGAGCTATAGAGAAGAAACGGAAAGAAACTTTAGCTTCTGGCCCATTTTTTAAAGTTTAATATCTATAATTATTTGGTTATATCCACCCAAGTGCAATAAGCTGAGACTTTTGCTTCCGCGAGTGTGCCTGAATGCATTCTCGTGAAAAGTGAAATGAGTGATGTTGGGTATGCAGCATGCAAGAAAACACATGAAACAGAAAAGTGGCTCTTAGGGCTGCATAACCAGCAAAGTGAGCAGAGATGGAGAGATGAAAGAAAAAAGCTAAAGTGGGGGAAGGGAGGACGACAAGCTTCCCCTCGGGTCAAAGTTAACGTCCATAGAAACAGTTCGGAGGGAGAGTGCTGCATAACACAGAGCAGGAGCTGCGCTGGAAATCAAAGGAGTGGAAGGAGGTAACTGAAGAGGACTGGTTCTGAACTGGTGAACATGACAGGGCACAGACCTTTGAAAACAGCGACCGGCACCAAAGACTTTCTGGCTGGGGTGCTTTGGGGGGGTGTTTTCTGGAGCTCAGCGGTGCTGGTGGTCTGAGCCACACTGCTCCTCATCTCTGAGTCATTAGAAACATCAGGCTTTGAATAGCTGGCTGTATGTAAGGATGAGTCACCGCTGTTTGCAGCTGCCGTGTCAGACGGCAATTTGGTAAAAAGGCGATGCTTCTTGGAAATAGAGGCTGGATGAAGGTCTTCTGAATCAAAGCTAGACTGGAACACACTTTGTTTATGAGGAGCTTGGCGTGTTTCTGATGTGATATTTTCACATCCAGAGTCACTGAGGGGCTTTAAAGCAGCTCCTTCAGCAGTCCATCCATCATTCGTTTGTTCAGAAATTAGCTCATCTCCCTGTGTCACCCCCAAGCTTCTGTCACCAATGGATGTCAGGTCCTCCAAAGCCGTGCTGCGGACTAAAGACATTCCAGAGAGGCTGCTCATTTCAGTCAGGCACTCGGAGGCGTCGAGGCTGATGGCCCTCTGAGGATCTGCAGCTCCAGCCCACTCAGGGCTCCCCCTGCTGGCCTGCACATCCCGTCTAATCTCTGGCCCGCAGCTGAGGTCTTCGGAGACCCATGAAGAGTCACTTAGTCTCTTCCCACACTCTCCCATCGCCTTGCTTCCTGGGTCCAGAGAGCAGAAAGCTTCCATGAAGTCAACGTCCTTCCCAGCTGCTCCATGCAGATCGAGCTCTGCAAATCCAAACTCACCGCGGACTCCAGAACCAGGCCTCGCTAATTTGTTTGGAAAGCAGATTAATGGTGACATTCACAGCAGCACTCGTTATCCATCTCCCCAATGAAAGAAAAGAATAATCAAAGAAGTGATGAGGGAAAATAAATGACTGATTACCCCGAACAAACACCAGAAACTCAGACAGCTGTGAGCGGTGAGAATGCAAGACCACGAACTGAGAAGTGATTAAAGATGGAAAACGTGAGTTCACATTAAACTAAATGAAATGGACAATAATGCATCACATTTGGGTGACAGACAGAGACATGACGCATTCCAGTGAACATAATAAACAGACCACTGATGTATGTGTTTGAATTGTAAAAGAATGAGTGATTAAAATGTGGCAGAAAGTCTCCCTGAGCTGGAAAATAAAGTATCCCACCCCTCTAAACACACACACACACACACACACACACACACACACACACACACACACACACACACACACACACACACACACACACACACACACACACACATCTGGAGTGTTCCACTAGAATATACTTATTACATTAATAATGTATAATCATAATCCATTAAGTGTGATACTTTTAAATCATGCAAACATGTTTAATGCTCGAAAAGTTAATTCCATATTCAAGGATTAAATAATGAATGAAAACCATAAACTTAACTAAATGAATGTTACTCATAAATGTACATAAATCATATAATAATTAATTTTCCCCTTAAACATGTTTAAAATGGGCTCAAACTGCATGAGCTCGGATTCTTTGCCACGACGCTGCCTCAGATGGGTTTTGTTTCTCCTGATGGTGACGGGTTGTGCAGTGCTATTTTTAAAAACTTTATAAATACTTTAAAGACAGATTAATTCAAATAATTATTCATGTAAAATGATTATATTTACACATTACATAAGTTTGTTTTTAACTTTTCGTACATAAATGCAACATTTCAGTGCAGCTGTGATCACATTTTTAAAGAGCTGTGTTTTAGTTGTTAAATGAACAGATTTAAACATTCAATTCATGTGGTACACTCCAGACTCTTTAATACACCTGCAGCAAATCAGAAATAATATAAAAGTAATTTAACATTAAATGGAACAGAGATCAGCTCCTTCATATCTACCTCCTGCAGTAAATAAATACCATCTAAGCACAATCAATCAAACGTAAAATCGCTTACCTGTTGAAGCTGCTCCTCCTGCTGCTGATTGAACATAATGAGACAGATGGAAGAGAGAGAGCTCGGTCAGTAATGGCTTTCTGTCACTGATGTGTGATTAATACATTCACCCGGTGCAAAGAAATCAATAAAAGCCTGCATACAGCATGTCTTCAGTTAAAGCAGAAAGCCCACAGCAAATACCAGTCAGATATCATTCAAAAGCATACAGATGGATATGCAAACACACAGCAGTGTCAGGTTTTCTGCAGCAGCACCACACTTAAAGCTGCTGCTGCTGCTCCGTGTGGTCCTTCCCACCACCGGGCATCAGTTTAACAGATCCCAGGAGCTTAAACCTGCCTGTGGTGCGCTCACTCTGAAATAGCCAGGATGCAACCATCTTTTTGTTTTTAAAAAAAAAAAAAAGAAAGAAAAGAAAGGGCGACATGTCTGCTTATGATCATGTTGCAGTTCTGGTATGAGCAGCATAGAAGCATCTGGGAGGAAGCATTAAAGCAAAGAGCAAAGTAGAAACCAAAGAATCACTCTTTTCCAATCATGATGCTGAAAGAAAACAAGCTTAATTTTACACTCAAGACACACACACACACACACACACGCACACACACAGCAGGGGGCTTTGGTCAGACTCTTTGAAAAATACACCTATTAGGTTTCTTTGTAGCGTTCTCTAAGAATAAAAGTCTCACATCCGGGGGACAAAGAATGCACTTTCCTCCATATGATTCACACAGGTGTCCTCTGGCACCAGACGCAGTGACAGCATCACATTTTTAAATGTTTGAACCAAAGCCACTGCTCTTTTCTAAACCTCACCAAATCATTTTGGTGCCTTAAACTAACCGAACACTGTGAAAGCAAACTGCTACCAAAAACAGAATCCAAAGCAGAAAGTGATGCTTGCAGGTCTGTTGGATGCACTGCAGGGTTTCAGAAGCAGCTCTCTGCTCCGTGCTGCTAAAAAACATGCAGGTCTCATTTGGACTGAAGCTGTGTCACGCTGCACAGAGGAAATAAGGAAGGTATGAAGTCAAAGAAGAGCCGGCACGTTTTCAAAATAAAACAGGAAATGCTCCTGGTGTGACCTAAAGCTTTGAGAAGGATGGGATAAACCTCATCAGAGGGGCAAGGTTAACGACACCCTGGCTCGAGTAACACTGGAATTATGGCAGGTTCTTCCAACATTCCCACAGCTGGTGCGTCAATGCCAACATACACTCTGTGGAAATCTTTGTAGCATTCGAGGAGTTTCTGACAAACAGCTGTGTTTAATACCACTTTCATATATGTATATGCATAATAATTAGCCAATATAAGCCACCGTCAGCTAGTTTAGCTTACAATAAAGATAGGAAACAGAGTCAGCAGGTAGCTGAAATCAGGAGGTAGCTAAATCTCAGTAAGCTTGATCAGAAAAAAGAATAACCACATGGCTGAGCTGCTTTCTTTTTTAACCTTTATTTAACCACAGCATGATACTCAATAATATCTTTGCTGAGACAAAATTAACCGTGCAGACTGTAGGTGCCCAGCCCTAAACCTGAGCTGCAGACACGTGAGCACAAACCCCCTTTTTATCCTCACTGTGAATGCACGCAGTAGAAAACAAAACATGTTTTATTTGTTCACCAACGTCTTGTGCTAAATTAAGACAGAGGCTGTGCAGGACACAGTTCTTTACTTCTACCACCCAGTAGAATAAAACTACTGTGTGGTTTGGTCTAGAGTCAGGACCTCTATCCACTATCAAAATCATTAAAACTCACTGAATTTTCAATCAGTGTTCACATTTGTGTTTGTTATGGAATTGAGCCTTTCTTGGTCCTGGAGATACCCCTCTTCCCAAATCTGGGACCAGCGTGGGTCTCCTGATTGAGAGTGCTGTGTTTGACGTGTGCCACCACCGTGCACTCAAACTCAGATTGTTGGGTCTTTGTGCGGCCTTCCTAGAAGAGCTTCTGTGGTTAATGTGAGGGTGTCAGGCTGCAGTGCTCCCACTTCTCTAAGCTAAGCAGCTGCTGGCTGTAGCTTCACATTTACCATAACAGACATGAGCGTGGTATCAATCTTCTCATTGAGTACGTGTATTTCTCAAAGAGTGCTGCCATCCTTTTAATGATGCTCGGGAAACAAAAGGATGCACAAGCAGCTGGAAAGAGGCAGCAGCTCAGCGGCCGGAGGTGTACCGAGTTGCCCCTCGTCTGTGCACGAGGCGGTCTCTGTATCTTCAGCGCCTCCTTCCTCTGCAGCCATCTCTGCTGTTGGATAAATGGATCTCAGTCACACAGCAGCAGGAACTGTTGAACTCAACATCAGGTTCACACAGCTCAGGCTCCTGATGTTGTGTTCACTACCACAAGTCAGTACCTGCAGAAGCTGTTAAACTGATCAAGGAGGCTTTTCAGCCCGATGACCTTCCACCTCTCTTTGCTTTGGAAAAGCTGCCAGTCTCATTATTTATGATCAAAGCCTGATCGACCCTGGATGGACTGCAGCTACTTTAGCCAAATCTTACAGGCACAGACGGCCATTGTTTTCCATGTTAGTCACTGATGTGTTCATGCTCACTGGCTCTTATTGCACTCTGACTGTGGTA
Organism: Archocentrus centrarchus; assembly: GCF_007364275.1. Taxonomy (NCBI): domain Eukaryota; kingdom Metazoa; phylum Chordata; class Actinopteri; order Cichliformes; family Cichlidae; genus Archocentrus; species Archocentrus centrarchus. Next base: position 18,374,705 of record NC_044364.1, on the reverse strand, counting down.
ACAACACAACGACATGTGCCTCACTGTAATATCAGGCAAATGAAAAGGTTTAAAGCAAGAAAACTCACATTTAAAATCAAAAAAAGGTTAGAGTTAGGTAGCAAAAGAACCCAGGAAGAGCATTTCTCTCTCTCTCTCTGAATAAAGAAGATAAATCGGGTGATGATTTGCACACAAACTGAACCATGCTCAACAAGCTGCAGGCTTCATGTCAGCACAGGCGGGCGTACCGGGCTGCACCGCGTCATCACACCGGCTGCTCTCTGGCTCACAGAGTTCAGATTTCACGCTGTTTTCACTGAGCGCTGCTTCGTCCTCTGCAAATTAAAGGTAAAACGGAGGTCAAACCAGAGCTAACCATGACAGGAACGTGGAAACCCGAGCAAGCACGCTGCACAGAGGTCAGCTGTAAAGCAGAAAATGGTTAAAACCATGCGCAGCAGGCTGGCACTTAGAGCCAGAATCATGAAAAGTCACAGTAACACAGACGTACATTCACAGCTTAAAACACTAATAAAGACTAAAGATTGAACTATAGAGGAGCTGCTGCCTCATGAAGGATTCTGATGCAGTCGGGGGGGGGGGTCAACCACAGTCTTACTACGGGGCGCACTCAGGGGCGGAGCCTATCTAACAAATTGAAAACAATTGAGGCCAGATTTGGTGCCTTTGCTTTTAAAGATTTTAAAGCACAAAAGCGAGTATTTAACGTCTGCGTGAGGATGAATTCATACTCGTGGGCTCAAACTTTTTTAGCCTAAACTTGTTTATATTTTAAAATATTGAAGTACGCTGAACGATGTCTTAAACCAATAAATGACTTTGATAAAGAAGGTTAAGCTTTCCTGCCTCCTTCCAGCCGCTGTGACAAACATTAAATACTCCTGAAAATCAAACTGCCCACTTTTTCCTGACAGCGGGACTTTGAGACGAATATTTAAACAGGAAGTTTCTTTCTGTACAGACAAAGCAGGGATGCTTCACCATGGCAACAGAGAAAATGGAGCGTTTTAACCCTGGCATCCGGAGGCGTGCCGAGTTCAGCGAGCAACTGCGAGATCTTTTTCTAAACCTAACCGGGTGGTTTTAATGGTAATTAATAACCTTAACCCCAAACCTGTCCCATCATGTTTCTAATAATTATGAGAGGATAAATCCAGAGATTACATTACAAGACTGCCTGGATCTGGAAATTATATTTTATAATTATGAAAAAGTGATTTAAGGTAACGAGGTCGTAAGTCTTCCCAACTTACAATAATGAGACCTTTTAGTACAAAATTACAAAAACTTCCAGATCTCTTATGTATTTTATTATAATTATTAGTGACATCCAGTCCTATGAGTACATTAGAAATGCCTCTGAATCTCCTAATTGTGAGATTTTAACTCATATTTATGAAGTATCATGGGAGCTTTATCAGAATCATGAGCTCCTTTTCCTGTAATTATTAAAACTTTTTTCTAGTAATTCTGAAATAAATCAACATTGTGAGATTAATTACAAACTCTGTTTATAATCTCTAAATTATGAGATCTAATATTTTATAATTAGCAGACAGTAAATGTGTATTTTAAGATAATAAGAACGTGCAGTCCTCTTGGTTGTGAAATAGTATGACTATCTTAAGGAATCTTATAATAATAAATGATTTTGTGTTTGTGTTGCACTTCCTTGCAGATTATTAGATCCAGTTTTAAAGGTAGTTCAAATATTCTGAGATCACTCCAAAGCACCATCATAGGACTCAATGCTCCAAAGATCCTTTAAACCAACTACAGCCACAGTAGTCTCACACTACACACACACACACACACACACACACACACACCACTTTCCACACACTCGTCTGTCTAAAGAGCTCAGTGAGGTACTCACTTTGTGTTTCAGTGCTGATAAACGTGTTGTTTACGGCTGCAGATGGACCTGAGTCTGTGCGCTGCTTCCTGTCAGCACATAAGATGATGGGAAATGGAAACGGGGAGAACGAGTGCACTAGTGAGGGCTGTAAACTGGGGAAAGCTAGGCTACGTACTAATTAGCCGTACAGTTGATTTGGGTTAAAAAAAAAGGGGGGGGGGGGGGGGGCAGAACACATTGCTGAGAGGTTGATGATTCGCTCTCCGATGAATAAATCTGTCCAAACAAAACGAAGCTCACATGAAGCATCTTCAGCTGCATTTCTGTGCGCGTTTCAGTGGTTAATGATCCTTTTAAACGCAGCGTTAGAGGCCTGATTGTTTATGAGCAGTGGAACTGGATGGAGACTCGTTCTCAGGGGTCTGACCCAGATTACAGAGCACAGTGCAGCTGCAGTCAAGCATGTCCTCTATCCATTATGTAAGGAGAGATTAAAACAAAGCGCTGTAGAAACTCTGGAGCTCGGCCTCCACCCCAGCTCTGCGCCGACTGTCACTAACTGTACTTTAGATTCTTCTCTTTGGCACACTTTGATGTATGTTCAGGGATTAAAGCTTTAACCCAGAGAGAAACCCTTCCAGCTCCAAAACACAGATACTACGTCCATCTAATATGTTGTTCAGACTTACTCAAATGACATTTCATGCTATAGTTAAAGTGCAGCATTCAGTTATAACTATATGAACACATACTGGAGTTTATCATTTGGCACCTGTGTTAAATTAAGTGTTTAAAATCTGCTTATATAACAGGCTCCTTTCATCAACGCTACAAAGGCGATAAACCCACCCTGAGGTGTGTAATAAACCCACCCTGAGGTGTGTAATAAACCCACCCTGAGGTGTGTAATAAACCCACACTGTGTGTAATAAACCCACACTGTGTGTAATAAACCTACACTGAGGCGTAATAAACATACACCGACATGTGTAATAAACCCACACTGGGGCATAATAAACCCACACTGAGGCATAATAAACCCACACTGAGGCGTAACAAACCCACACTGAGGTGTAATAAACCCACAGTGAGGCGTAATAAACCCACACTGAGGTGTAATAAACCCACAGTGAGGCGTAATAAACCCACACTGAGGTGTAATAAACCCACAGTGAGGTGTAATAAACACCTCAGTGTGTTTATTAAACCCACACTGAGGTGTAATAAACCCACACTGAGGCCTAATAAAAATAAATGATACAAAGTCTGAGAATCAGTGATGATAGATTTATCGATGGGTGCTCTCACTCTTCTCCAGCCTCCTAAAACTGAGCTGGATGCTGGGCCTGATCGGATAAATGCCTCACACGGGCTGATCCCAGATTTAAAACCAAAACCATCACAGTGGATCACCTGCAGAGATTGTCATACTACAAAATTTCTGAAAAACATCTGAGGAGAGAAATACGCTTCAGCTGCTGAATCAGTCTTAATGTCTGAGTGAAAAGGGCCAGTTTTTTCAGAGGCACTGCATTACACCGGATACCCCTGACTGTATAAAATAACCTGCTCTATGCTTATATACTAACAAAGAGTCTCTGTCTCTCCCCTCTACTAGAGTGCACCGTACGCCTGGCTAAGATGGAGAAGTGTGGAACTGACCCTTAGATACATAATCTGTTGTATCCTTGGAAACTGTACATGGGCAGGTTGAACAAGACAAAAATAGTCATCTCTGAGCTACTCGTATGAAATAATGATTATAGATAAAGAAAAAGAAGTGGCTCAGATTTGAACCAAACTGGAGCAACATCTCAAAACTCTCCATCATCAGACTGTTTTCCATCCCACCAGTGGAGCTCAGAGGATTCAGAAGGAGAGCTGGAACTGGAGGCTCATGCTGGAAAAAGATCTTATTAGAGACACTTTACGTTCATTTTTGGTGAGTGTGGATTCCTGTGTTGGACCCTATATTGCTTCCAGACGTATTTCTAGTGTCTGACCTTTCATTTTAACGCCGTTCTCCTGGTGGTGCTGATCCTTGATGGTCATGTTGGCTAAGGAGCTGCTCATGGTGTCTCCAGAACTGTAGCTGTTCGAAGCGTTGTTCATGTACTCCATTAGAGTCACAGGTCAGGCTGCAAAAACAAGCAAATGAATGAAGTACTGAAGGTCCCGGGTGTGTCACATTACAAGTAGCTGAAAGAAAGAAAATGGCTGTAATGATGGCGTACTTAACAGACACTTTGTCTTCCGGCATGCAGAACAAGTCTATCACCACAGGATGTAAACAGACACTGTGCCTGCAAAAACCCTGTTATTTATACATCCTGACGTGGGGTCGGCGCTTCAGGTTACAGCCTCACAGACAAAAATAGTCCCCTCTGTCCATGTGCACGCTGTCCTCGCTGTGACAGGGCTGCACTTCCTAAACAACCACTGACTAACTGCAGTTCAGCCATGACAGGCAAGTCATCAGGATGCAACAGGAAATAAGGCCCACCACACTGACGCTCCTTCAACCACTGACATGTGAATTGCATCCAATCTCATAAAAAGAGGATTACATATCAGATTAAATCCAAGCCTCTGGTTACATCAGCACTTTTCAGCTTGAATCATATTTTTCCCTCACACACCCAGCAGTGTGGAGAGCTTATGGCTCCGTGTTTGTTTGGTGATGCAGATTTGGCAGCTTTTGGCCTTCGGGTTTGCCCTCATGCCCACTTTGGCACTTGAACACAACAGCTTAATCTCTTAGATGTACAATACCGCTTAAAGCGGGTATTATGATAGTATATAAAATTGTCAAACTACTCATAGAAATAAATCAGCAAATGCAAGGAGTGCTGCTTCTAATGGTCTGCAGTGGGGAATGAAACAAAGGTGATTTCTCTAAGAATAAAAGTCAAAGTTTGACCCATTTAATGCTTCATCCTTTTCTCTGTGACTGCATTTAATCAGCAGATACAGCTACTCGCTACTTTACAGATTAAGATTTGCATATAAAAATGCTATGAGCAGCTTATAAAATGATAATATTATAGCTTGTGAACACTTATTTTTAAAAAAAAAGCCATGTCTAGCCCCCTTCAGCTACCTTCTGCTGCCCTTGCTTCACCTCGGTCTTGTCGAGGGGGAGCAGTCTAAGGCCCCAACCTCCTGTCTCACCAATCACCTCCTCCAGGTCTTTCAGGGGGATACCAATGCATGCCCAAATTAGCTGAGAGACATAATCTCTCCAGCATGTCCTGGATCTGCCTCAGGGCCTCCTCCTGATAGGACATCATCCAAACACATCATCCATGAGACGTGCTGGCCAGAAACACCTGAACTCTCTTCTCTGACATGCACACTTTATTAGGGATATCCCCTCTGTATGACATCTAAGAGAGCCAATAAGGTGCCAGTATTTCTGCATTTTCTCTCTGGTTTGAATATCAATATTTTACTTGATTCACACTTTTATTCATTTTTCTCTAACTATATCAGCTATGATGCCATCTGATGCAAATGTGTCCTTAAGAGCAGCAGCAGTTAGCTCCTCCACCCTCTGAAGGCGTGCTCGGCTCAGCTGTGCGACCTTCCCTCTCTGTACCTTCACATCTCTTGATCTTGGGTACATTCGGCACAGATGGCAGGAACGAGATCAGGCTTCAACACCACCGAGAGGCAAATCCAACAATGGATTCATCCAAATACCTGCTCAGCTTCCATGACAGCAGCAGAAGCCAACCCCTTAACCAAAAAACCCCAAAAAATAACCGTCACTTACTGCCCGATATTCACAGTGCATGCTCAACATGTGCAATGTTTACAAAGCACTCTTTAAATGTTGTAGCTCACTGTTTGGAGCAGAAGAAAAGGTGGGTGTCAGCTGGAGTTTTAAAGGCTGCTAACCTTCCAGTGGACCAATCCAGAGACAGCAAACTCTGATTAGCCAATCACAGGTCTCCACCAGTCTCAGCATTAAACACACACCCACACACACACTGTCTGCCACGGCTGTGAAGATACAACACACACACATGATGGATGACTATTACATCACTCTCTAAGGCCAACAACCAACCAGTGATCAACAAAAACTCCACAAAAGAACAAAAACATCACAAAAATCATCCCATGGCATTTTGCTGGTGACAATAACAGCAAGAACGCAACTTGTTTTGTCATGTCTAACATACCTGTCCTGCCACTTTACTCAGGTATACAATAGATATGCTGGTTTCTCAGCTGCTGTCCATAACATACAATATATACACAACAGTGCAACATAAAGAAAAACACGCACCTCCTGCTCATAAACACGAGCAACAGATTTCTGAGTGTAGTTTTCATCAATAACAAATGCTTCTTGGAGCTCCTTTAAGTGCACATTTGAGGCACTTTTTATTTTAGCAGCATTTGTTGACTACAAGAAACACGAGGAAGAGTAAATCCTCATTAAAATATGAGGAGGTCCCAAAGCATTATATAAGGAAGAGTGTGTGCCATAGAAGGTCTAATGAACAGTGTTCTCCCAGTCCTTACACCCTTCCCAGACAAAAGCCTTCATTGTAGCGTTACACATGACAGAATCCAAACAAGAAGAAGAAGAAGGCAGCACTCTGGCCAACAGAGACAATCCCTCTGAGAGGCCGTGCACTCTGCATCCGGGAGCTCAGACGGTTGGAGAGCAAACAAACTCGAGGCTGATAAGAACTAGATCCTTTAGCCGATAATCATGTGTACACAAGGGCTGTACATTAGTCTGAACCATGGCTGTGTTTAATGCTTGTTCCGCAGCCTGAGACAGTGGTAGCTCCATCAGTGTAAGGCTGAAGTATGTAAGAGGTCTCAAAGTACAGACACTAACAGCCTCGTGTTAGTGACACTGATTCTGTTGGACCTGCTCTAAAAACAAAACCCCTTTCCAAGAGCATTTCTAAGCACTGCACTAGGCCTCTAAACTTTACACCACTCACTTTGCTCATAGCGCTGTGGCTGGGCAGAACTAAAACACACACACACACACACATTTCACCTGCTGCAAAAAGGGAACATGACAGCAGTCTTTGTCGCAGCTTCATGAGGGGGAAAAGGCTCAGAGGTCTGCTGATGCAGCTTGCTCCTCTCGGGGGCGTGTGAAAATGTAATCTTGGCACAGACCTCGGGTCTGCAAGGAGCTCAATCAACAGGGATGTTGACACAGCTCCAGGAGCTCCGAGCACTTGGTGAGACAAGCAGTCTGAAATTAGGGGTGTGTGTGTGTGTGTGTGTGTGTGTGTGTGTGTGTGTTTAGCTCAAATTCAGAGCAAGATGCACCAACATAAAACACTTTATTTCTGGTGTTTTTTGTTATGTTTGCAAGACAAATTTCCCCGGTGGGACAATCAGGGCCAGATTAACCATAAACTGTATATAGTGATGGAGCCACTGTTTTGTTACCCATCAGTTTTGGATTCAACATTTTGGCCACTATCATGTTGGTTTGTTGGAAGCAGAAGTGAGCGTATTTGAACCAGAGGATGGAGTGCTACGTCATCAGTATTTTACAAGCTGCATCCATGAAAAGTACAGACACACATCTGCTAGGCAGCTCGAAGCATCCACCTCATAAATCACTGGAATTTCATTCATCAAAACTGAAGCACAAACTGCCTGGATCGACTGTATCACATATTTGCCATTAAAATGCTTTAAATAGCACCATAAACACAGTCGAGTGGTCCAGTTAGCAGTGGTGAAGACATCTGTCAATCACAGTGAGCAGACTTTGATTGACAGACAGATGAGTTATAAAAATGTTAAGCTACCCTGTACGCCTGTTAGATTTGTATCCGGCTGTGGACGTGTTTATAGCTGCAGTAAAGTTGGACATATTGAGATGGGAAGCGCTTGTTCTGCCCCAAATTGCTAATTTAATTAAATTCTGGACAACAATTTTTGAATGGCTTTCCAAAACTTTTACCAGAGACATTAAACCCGGTCACTATGTGGTCATATTTGGATGTTCAAAAGTATCCAGGGCCTTCAGTTAAATAGTTTCTGTCAAACAAAAATGCTGCTCACTGGGTGATTTGAGCTTCTTGCAGTGATAATAACGAATGCAAAAACTGCAGTTCCTCTAGCGGCCACCTAAGGCTGGCTCCAAAAACAGGTCAATCCCCACAGAGTCTTACATTAGAATCTCTAACTTCACAGAAAAAATATGAAGGTTTTGGTCCCTAATATTCCTTTATTGATGAATAATAATCAGGGTTAAAGTTTATATGACTGATTGAGGGCCAGAATGGGTCAGTAGCTCTCTGCTACGCCTCATCTCTGCTAATGTGAATCACTGAGTGGGACCTCTTCACTGTGTTTGTGCTGTTTTTGGAGCTTTTTTTTTAAAGAATTATCAGACATCTTCGCTCCGGTTTTAATGAATAAGAGACTGACAGACTGATCGAGTAAAGGTCTCAGCTGCTTTGAGCAGAATATCTAAGCTGGGATGTTCATTAGGCATATTTTCTGTAATCAATGGCAGAAAAACAAAGATATTTGATTTACACCAACATAAAAGAAAGAAAAGCAGCAAAATTACGTCTAAGAATCTGAAGCCAGATTATATTTATTTGACAAATCCCAAGAATCCTCATCTAATTTAGTGCTACTGACTAATGCATTCAGTTTGTAACTGTTTTAGAGCTAAAATGGCTCACACTGAAAAACAAAGGCATTCGTCTGATGCTGTGTACGGGCCTGCCGGATCACCAGCCCTGCATGTAGCTCAGCTGAGAGACGAGGATGCTGCTCTCATGCTTGATTGCCTCTGTATCTCTGACCTACTTTCCTCAGCATTCGCTCTCTCCCTCTCTCTGCGCTCTGGACCAGCCTCCAGCAGCCAGCACACACTGACTCTACCTTCCTAATGTGGGCCCAGCCCTGCAGCGAAGTGGCTGAAGGTGGAGCCCGTTTCCATTTTACCATTTGCGTCGGAGGGGAAACATCTTGCAGGGCCGGTCTGCGCACGGCACCACCCTGCCGTCCCGCATCTACAAGCAGCTAATGTTTGCAATATTTCACCTCCTGGATTTCAGCCACGCCCTGCCCTGCTATCTTTACACGCATTCCCCTTTCAGGTTACAGTCACTCTGAACTCATACATCAAAATAACTGGCACATAATCAATGCCAGACTTTTAGTTCTAGGTTTCAGAAAAGTCAAAGACAAACCACGACATTTCTGAGGTGGCAAATATGCAGTATGGAATTCAAAATATGAGGAATTCATGTTTTCATGGTGCAAACTGTTAAGTAATCAGACACATGTTCACAATAAACACACACACGCGCGCGCGCGCACACACACACATACACACAGGTCTCCTGGTGCAATGAGCCAAAGTCCTCATCAGCATGGTGCCAATTAAGTGTGCAGAAGAATGCAGCTGAATTCCTGCTGTGGCATTTCTTCTTCTATTTAACGAGGCAGCACATTCAGAGGAAGACATCTGAGCAGCCGCGTTGGTGAGACATTACACCTCTGTGAGGTTTCACTTCCAATAAACTCCAGTGAAACTCAAATCAATCAAAAAGGTATGCTATAAATCAAGAACAGGATTTAGATTTTTGCCACATTTTGTGAAATGTCAAAAATGAGTAATTTCTCCCCTTGTTCAAACTCAAATACATTCAGCTTTAAAGCAGAGAAAGCAGCAAATCAACATCTTTGAGGAGATAAAATCTCTGAGCTATATTGTCTTATAGCTCAGCTAACTGAACTCTAAAGCCAAAGACAGTAAACCTGAGTAACTTTTAGTAAAGCTCCACTCTGCAGACGTAACTGCAGTGCTGCTGTGGTGCTCTGCAGGCAGGTCCGTCCACACTGAGGCCGGCCGGCTGGATGCGGTCACCTTTGGACTTGAGCCCAGGTGAGGCAACAGGCCGTCAGGCTTTGCTAAATGGAGCACTTCAGTGTGGATTCATTTCATAATGCCTGGTGCTTGAGGCCATGATACTAAATGTATGATTCGATGAAGTCAGCAGTCACATTAAGGAGAGTGATTGATTTATTTTCAAAGAGCCGCTCTAACATCAGCCGGCATCTTTAACCACATTTTTAGGCTTTAAGATGAGATGAGATCTTTTGAATTTGTACTGATTTGTATCGCTCTATTGGAAAGTAAAAACTGTCTGTACAGCACATGCCTGCATACCTGAATGAATAGCAGGTGCGTAGGAGGAAAATAAAAGTACAAAGTACCATCATAAAGTTCTGGACTTTGTAATTAAAATTAAAACCCACGCCTGATTTAATCCCCTTCAGGTTCTGCTCCTCGTGCCACTGCTAGTGTTTTAGTTTCTAACCACTTTAACACAGGCTTGATCTCCTCTAGCCAAAAAATTGATTTGAGAAGCTGGCAACTAAGACTGATGACAAGTGATGGCACTTGGTCCAGATGTGCACAAGCAGTCGACCCTGAAGGGGATATCAGCTAAATTAAATCAAGTATGGGTTGGGCTTTTTATGGATGGAGTCACAGCTTTTTAATTGCACCTTGTACTGTACTTGGATACTTTTCTTATGGATAACTGCTAATATAGCAATGTAACAATATTTAAGTTAAAGTACACCCACAATCAGACATTAGTATTAGGAGTAAATCCACAAAAACCAGCAGTACTCCTGTGACTAATATGTTATGATCCATCAATGCTAAAACGACGGTGCACGAGGAGAACAGTTCATATTCATATATAGAATCTAAACCTGAGGGGTGGTGAGCTGATGGATGAGTGAGCTCTGCTGAACAAATCTGCATCCGTCTCATCGTCCTGTCACGCCTCAGATGATTTTACTTCTTTGTGCCTCAAACAGCTGTTTAAATGAAAACATCTGAGCAGTTTGGAGCAGAAATATCTCTGCTGAGAACAACAAACCACAGCTACAGTGAGACAGGAGAGTGGCTGTGCAAGCTGATCGTGTCTGTGTAAATTCTTATTATGTAAAGTGTCAGAATAATACATGCTGCAGGGTGAAAAGCAGAATATTTCCCTTAGAAATGTAGTAGAGAACATAAGAGAACACAAGAAGCTACCAAGTTGCATTATGGGAGGGAGCAGGTTTGACTCCTGCTAGTGATTAACAGTTATGATGTCACTGATTTTGATGCTCACAGTCTACACGTAAGATGTTCCTGAGACCCAAACTGCAGCTACTGTCAGTATATAAAAATGACTTTCACACAAACGTATGATGTCAAATTAACAATCACACATCTCAGACATCTCAAAGCTAACATCTCGACCTGACAAACAGTGTTTCAGTATTTCTAACCACATACATATTGGTAACTTTGTGAGCGTCTCCATAGCAATTAGCAATCTCGTGGACCCCTATTAACCCACTATATGCTGTGAATGCAGTTCTATGATTATATAAAGGAAATAACTCTCATAGGCATTGACAATGAAGGGTTACGACCTTTGAAGTTCTGCTATGATTAAAATATGATACGTTCCGTGTTTTCCTGTTAGACACAATCTTTTATCACCATCGTCTGGCCTCTCTGTAGTTGTTATCGTGCTTCATATTTCCAACATTCACGTGCTTATATGCATACAGTTAGAAGTGGACCTGGGACCCTGCCTGGAGATGTCGACAGGAAGTTGCCAGCTTTGTTGTGCTGGTGATCCAGCTTCAGTGATGACCTACAGTCCTGCAGGCAGCCACACAACCTTAGGTGCTCGTTTGATGCCCAAATCCGAAGTAAATAATATGATATACTCTGCAGGTTTCACAGCATGCACACTTCATGGCCAATCGTGTCCAGCAGTATTTTTGGAGGGGAGGAGCCCCTCTCAGACCTCACTGTGTGCAGACCAGCAACATCTAATGTCTAAATGCTGCAGAAATTTGCAGAAGGATGTCTGAGTCTATTATAAATGCAAGAGATGAAATGTGTCGCATTGCTTTCAACGGATGATCTGGCCGGCTGGAATGGCTCCCAGCTGTGGTTACAGACTACAACATGCCCGCTCCTCTCAACTGTAATGGTTACAGAAATCGATGCAATGAGTGAAAAGCCGTGAGGGTGGGAGAGAGGTGTGTCCGCGGCAGGAGACAAGAGCGTCTCACTTCAATATCCATCCACCAAACCGCGGGTGGAAGAAAAAAAGATCAGATATTGTTTTCATGTGGCGCGTATAAAGGGTTCATGTTTACAGGCTTTCATGCTCCTACTGCGGGTCAGACCGTGTCCGCTGAACCCGGGAGGATTACCCAAGAGCCCATATGTGTCAGATAAGCAGCCTGGTTCACTGCTCTGGCCGTGTGACAGCACACACGGAGCTCTGCTCTCTCAATAAAATGAAAAAAATGAGAGAAAAAAATGGGCTTGGCATTTGCGCACAGGCGCCGCATCATTCCCATTCCCAACAGTATCCGCTCTCCCAACAATATAGAGACGCACGGAAATCAATCAAATACAGCAGAAGCAGCTCTTTTTACATGTCAGGATCTGACATTGTGAAATAAAAGGAGTGTTTGTGAGGCAGCTATCCTACAGAGCATTTAGGCCCCTCAGATGCAAGAAAGAAGCGAAAGATCCAGAATAACGGGAGAGGCGGGGGGGGGGTCCGTACACACAAATTCACACTCAAACCAGACAGCACAAAGAACAGGAGTGTTATTAAATGAGAGGAAATATGAGCGAAATAACAGCGCGGTGTTGCCCCCTGGGGTGCTTTAATAATGAGATTAGAAATACTCTGGAGGATTAGTGTCGTTACCACATCCGAGCGGCTGAACCGAAAGCAGGACCTGCTCCATCTCTGATGGAGACATTTTTTTTCTCCTGCCGGGAATGAGGAGGGAAGACGGAATACGCCGTATTAGTGGGGAGGTGACTGGTGCGATGATGGCTGCAACAAAATCTCGCTTGTGTTTATCGTGGATCGATGGAGGATACAGACCGCGAACAATGAAGAGTGGGATTGTTCAAGCCCTCAAAAACACGTAAATGAAGAGGATCTGTGGGAAAAAAACGCGTCTAGTTCAAGTGCATGATATTTCTATAGGTGAACCGCGCACAGGCCCAACCTCTCCCACCTCATGCACAAAATATTAAGTGACGAGACGAATGCCGATGCTGAATTACGACGCGGCGTTTGTCCCGCATGCCGCCCGCTCTCCCCGCGGTTTCGGTGTGATTGCGGCCGCACTGGGTCGGTTAAATCAAACAAATGTCCGGCTTTTCTTACCTGAGTGCAGACAGCGGTGTCGTCTCTTCAGCGGCAGTCGCTCACCGGTCGCGCACAGCTTCTCCTCGCAGTGCAACCGCAGGCCGGAGCGGGGCGCTGCGGAGCGGCGCTGACTGCATGTCCTGAAATGCAACCTGTGCGCTCGCAGCCGCCTCCACCATCTGCTTTCAAGCAGGGCGCAGACAAAGAGGCGCAAATACGAGGAGAGTTTATACGAAACCCACTGCGGCCCCTCCACACATATAAAAAACAGTTACACAGCATATTAAAAGCTCTCCCGCATGATACTGCCATCATTGATTTATTTTTTCACAGTTTTAGTTATCATTTTCTTTTGTATCTACATACGAATAAAAACATTTTAGCGGCCATTTGGTGGCTTTAGGATGTCTTTCAGTCAAATTCAAATTCCATTCAAATAGTTCTGCCCTATCTGGCTAAGAGCAACAATTACAGGCTACTTTTCTACACTCTGTAGATCCACATGTGCCCATTTTCAGGCCAGTAACACCTGCACAGTATCTAATCACTATGAGGACACCTTTGAGGGGGGTAGCTCTTTCATTCAACAACTGAACACATACATGTGGATCTTGCAGGCATCTTTCGCATAAAGGGATGCACGGTCACTTCAAAACAAGAAGGTTCATAGTTTCAGTGTCAGCTGGGCCTTTCTGTGAGGTGTTTCGATCTTCTTCCTCCCACAGTCCACAGACGTGAACTCGCCCTGGCTCTGGACGTGAGTTTGAATGAACGGTCCTCTCTCCGTGTTGGCCCTCCAGTCTATCCATGATGACAGATGGGTGGCTCAGCCCTCGTGACCCTGAGCTGGAGTTAAGAAAGTAATACTGTGGATATTTTGAAGACAGTAATTTTAAACGGAATCAGTGCTGCACCTCACTGCTGCTGCATCAGAGCAAAGAGGAGAGTGGGGGCTGTTAGAGGAGCACAGCTACATTTGAGCCAAACGTTTGGCTGTCCACATACTTTTGGTCACTCGGGGTAAAATGTGTGCGGATCAAAAATGTGTTTAAACATAACGATAAATTTCTCTTAATGAGTCACATATTGATGTAATGTTTGGATGCATTCATGCTTTTGGTCATGTACATCTTATTTCTGTCCATTCAATGATCTGTTCTTTATTCTGCTTTTTGTTTGGTGCTGTGATATATTTGACAATAACTGTGACATTTAAAAATTAAATATTGATGTTGTGTTTACATTACATGTATGATAGTATAATGTATACTAGTATAAATAATGGTGTCATCTTTTCTTTGCAAACCATCTCCCTACCTTTGCTTTTTGAGTGGTGAGATTCTCTTATTGTAACACAATATAATAATATGTAGCATAATATAAATGTTTCATGTTATGATTTATAGATTTTAAATGGTCTTTGGTCACTTTATCAATAAAGATCAGTTTTCTGTGAATGATTAGGTCCTTTAAGAGGCAGCAGCCTGATATAAAGACTGTGGGTCATGGGGACGGGTCAAATTAGATGAACTTGTTTTAAATGGCTTAAAGTTAATTAAATTACCGTCTGCCAATCAGGCTCTTCCATCCCACCTACTACAGTCTTTACACAGACTAGATCTAGATTTGCCCATATTATTTAACACTCATGTGTTAGTAAAGTAAAATATGTTTTTCTCCTTTTGAAAGATCACTTTTTTTTTCTCAGCTCCCGTTACTCACTTTAAATGTACCTGAGACAGTCGCATGTTTGCATTCAGCAGCTTTCCAGCAGACCCTGGCTGATGTTTCCGGGACTTTCCCATCAAAAAAGAAGGTCTAAAAGTTGCAGATGATTCTATGTGAGAGCTGCATCAACATGTTCACGTTCAGTTTTTCAGACATGCACTGAAAAAGTAACACCAGATTTAACCAGATCAGTCAGGTCTGAGCTTCAGCAGCAGTTTATGCAACTCTGTTCAATCCACGCAAACTTTATGATCAATCATCACAAACACTTTGTGTTACTATAAAGTTATTTAGATTCATGTCAATAATTTAAACAATTTGATCATATCACTCTAGCAAAATTTGTTTTGTTTTTAATTCAATGTCAAATAGTAAAAATGTAATAACTTTCTATGAGCTATCAGAATAAAATAAAAAACAATTTAATCAAATATAGGCACAATAAATTACAATTAACATTTTATGTGTTATAATCTTGGTATGTGATCATTTTAAATAACTTATTTTCATTTTTATCTCTCTTTATCTGAACCCACTGAAAATGCTGAGACTCTCGGTACTCCCACTTCAAATCTGCCAAGTTTAAAAATAAACAAATAATCACACATAAACTGTCATGTTTTCTTTATACTGCAGATACCAGTGTTTGAAGCTGGTGGCACCATTTCAGAAGTTAATCAGATACACCTGGAGCTCAGAAGTGCAGGACACCAGTATTTGAGGGCTGGACCGCTCATCCAGGAGCTCCAGGAATCTTACATGAACAGGCTCCTGATTATTTGCATTTTACTCCAGAATTATCTTGTGAATAATTAGCAAGGTGTAGTAGAGCTTCAACCTGCACCTCATATTCAAACGCATTTTAAAAGAGGAACCCTCTGGCACTCTAATTCTGGGATAAATCAGAGCTTCTATTATAACATTAGAGGAATTCCGGTGCAGCATCTCGGATCATCATCAGAATTCATCATGGATTTAACTGAATTTAGGTTTAACATGGTTTCAGCTTCAGTTTGCTCTCTGGGATAACAGCCGTGGTCAGAGGGAATTTAATGAAAGTCCTCTCCAATATTTCCACGCCGCAGTCATAAAAACATATTTTTGGGTTTGAATATTTCATTCAGTGTGACCATCATAAACCTTTAATGAAGGTGGAATTTTAGCAGAATAAAATGGGAAGTCATAAATTGCTTCATTTTGTTTTTCTCCATGGCTTCCAGACTGGACTGAAGCTACAGTAACAGATGAATGGGGTGGGCTCACAAAGGTCGAGTGTTGGCACATAAAGCGGTGGAGGCAAACAGTGCACCCTTGTGTCACTCCTCTTTCACTGGTCTCCCTGTGGCCCCTCAGTATCACACACTGGGTGCCAACTTTTACACCAAGTCGAGAAACCATTCATCTGTGGAAAACAGCAGTGGAATTATTGACGTTTCGGATCCGTTTGGGAATGCTGGAGCCATGATGTTTTGGCAAGACAAGTGCTTTCTTTCTTCTTTCTCTCCTCCTGTTTTCTCTTTCTGGAAGTGTGCCCAGTGCAACAGCTGGCACTGGCTGTGCGGGTTAGGATGATTTGGTTATTATCCTGTGGAGGGAGCTCTCTGTGAGCCAGGTGCTGCAGTGAGATCCTTCCCCACCCTGAAATCCTCATGTGGTCATCAGCGTGGAGGAGTTGCTTCACTGACTCCAGGACTTTTTTTTTTCTTCATGCACATTTCAAAGAAAGGGATGGTGTAAGACAAACCTTTGAAGGTACAGATCACAGACAATATCTGTAATTTTAATATGAAGCTACAGGTGGTCACCTTCACTAACTGTCCATATTTTCATCCTTTCCACACCTTTGAAACAGATGAAGCTAACTTCAGGCCACCAGATTAATCAGGGATCCAGGACTTGTTTACCCTTCTCTGTTATTCTGACATAAAGATTATTGTTAAAGAGAAGTAGAATTTCTACCTACCTCAGGCTTCCATCATCCCTAAGCTAGCAACTATCATTAGGAACTAGCCTCACTAGGGTGTTTACTAGCACTCCCAGGAAGTAGGTAACAGCCCCAAGCTATTAACTTACCTTCCTAGGTTAGCAACATAGCAGTCATTATTAACTAGCATCCCTGTGCTTCTGACTAGCTTCCCCATACTAGCAAGTAGCATCCCTAAGCTATCATTTCGGTTCATTTTGAATTATTTTGCTGACAGACAGATAACCTCCCTCCACCCATCGATTGGCGAGGTAACAAATGTCTGTACTGATTTAAAAACTTGACTTTGCAAAAATAGCAGCCAAAGTATTCAGATCCTTGATTATTATACTAATTACTTCACCCACTGATGGGCAGAGGGAGGTCAGCCCCGTTTGTTTGTCTTTCAGCAATAACTCAAAAGGCTTTGAACCAGGATTCGTGAAACTTAGGGGCCCAAGAACATATGATTTCATTTTAAAGGTCAAAGGTCTAGGTCACCAAAAAATGTCAAAAAAGAAAAAAAAAAAAAGAAAAAAAAAGAAAATCCATCTCGCTCATATGGGTGAAATTTAGAGACATGAATTGTGTGTGTGTGTGTGTGTGCGCACGCGTGTGTGTGTGTGTGGGGGGGAGGGTTGTGTAGGGTTTGTAGTTCACTTTGCATTATTGTGAGTATTTTCATTTAAAATAGAATGAATTATCAACAGTAATCATTTATACCGGAGTACCAAATTTTATCATGATAGACGAAAAATTCACTGATATGAATTTTTAAATTTCGCCACTGATGTGAAAGATGCATTTTTTAATTACTGAAATTTTTGTGGTGACGTTGAAAAAAACAAAGTCATTAATTTAGCTTCAAAGTGTTTTGAATCATATTGCTGACAGACAAACAAACAGGGGTGAAAATATGACCCCCCTGGTTTGCTTAAATATGCAGTTAACTCCAGCTGGAGCCACTATTTTCAGCTCACTGTCATCTGTTTCCATCCATAAAGAGAACACAGACCGGCATGGATGGTAACATTCACCACGTTGTTTGTAGCTCAGTGATTTACTGGTTTATGTTTTTTCAAACTGACAGGAATTTTGTCGGGTTTCCCCCATCTTTGTTTCTTTTTAGACTCCTGCGGTAAAACAATGCTGCATGGCAAACATTGTGTGCCATTGGATAATCACATCCTCAACCATGATGGTCGTGGCTGCTTTTTGAAGCAGAGGAAGAACAGTGCCACAGCAATGGGTGGCTGAAGCATGACTGTGACTGTGTTTACCCTTCAAAGTGCTTGGTTGTCCTCAGGACTCGATGTCTGGAAAAATCTGAAATCCATGAAGACCATCTGTCCCCATCACTCCGAGGGAAAAAATGTTGTGTAACAGGGGTTTACCCAAATCAGACTGACAAGCTGATAATTCTTCATGATTACTCGCCAGGAACTTAGATTACCCATTCAGTGAGCCATGTTATTCACATTGCTTCCCACAGCAGTCCTCTGGAAGGGGTTGAAGCTAACTTCATGAGTCACTATCATCATTAGACTAGGAGCTGGGAGTAATGTCACTCCCAAGGTGACTGCGTTCCAGTAGTATAGTTGGAAAAGCAAGAAAAATAGAGTTTGTTTTGCCTCTAGCAATGTGGAGTCATTCATAAAACAGCTTACTACCTGTTTTTAGACTTAAAAAACAGCTGCAGCATGTTCGTGGATGGAGCTTGTGTTGATTCTCTGTGTATGGCTTATTTACAGTACTCGAAGTCTCAAGAGGTTAAAAAACTGGACTTTAATTTTTCAAATATGTTTCATCTCTTATCCAAGAGGCTTCTTCAGTTCTAAAACCAAGGGGTGGTGAGTCCCAGGTATTTAAACCCTAGTGGGGGATGTCCCCTTTGGAGGTGGTCACATGACAGGGTGGGGGCCAGACAAACTGTGGAGTACTTTTTGAGTTGAATTCAGCCTCTGTAGGTGGCATCCTTTTGTTCCTAACACATTACCCAGTCCATATCAGTTCAGATATCCAGCATGATTTTTCCCATTGAGATCTGATGCTTTCAAAGTGTTCCTTTAATTATTTGAGCAGTGCAGTATCCATAGGCTACCAGCTTCCATTTCTAGTCCACCAACCAGTATCCCTGTGCTCACAACTACTGAGTTATATTCTCAGGTTAGCAGTATTATCTCTAGGTTAGCAACTAGCATCGCTAGGATACTGTCTTTCATTCCTAGACTACCAGCTGACATTTCTAGACTAGCACCAAGAATAACTAAGCTAGCAACTGACATTAACTAGAAACCATGGGTTTATATACACACCCTTTGAAGCCCTCCATCTTGGTTGGTTGGCAGGTACATCTATCAATATAAACAGTGGGCCCTGCCTGTGCAGCACAGACAGACACCACCTGCCAGTTAGTTCTAAGTAACATAAATATAATACAGTAGGATTTCACTCACCAGCTGAAGCACTTTCTTCCCTTCAATCCATGCTATGTTGTTGCTTTTGTTTCTGTAAAAGGCAGCAAAGGCACAAATGGTCCAGTTCAGAGCCTTCAGCAGGAATTCACCTGCCACAGGTGCACTCCTAATAATGCATAACTTTAATATCATTTGAAGGTTATCTTTTTAAAAAAAGAAGAAAAAAAGAGTACCCCACAACACACACACACACGCGCGCACACACACACACACGTGCCAAATCAAATATGTGGATGCATCCACTGCAGCAGCTCCTTGGGGAATAAAGGAATTGCTGAAAGTAGAGAAACCTGTTAAAAATGTGTTTAGAGAGCTGCAGTCTCATTTGGAAAAATGAGTAAACTAATGTTTAGGGAGCATGTCAGACACTAGAGGGGGTCATTACAGCATCAACACCCTCTGCCTCACATCACTACCACCTCAAGTCAGTACTGTTGTGTACTATATAAAAATGTGCTGTAATATTTAGTATTACAGCACATTGTGCTACTGTAATGCTGCTTTTACATTTATGATAAACTGAAACAGAATAATTTTACATTATGTTGTTTTTCCAATCTGGGTGTGATTGCTTTCTTCATAGTTGAAACACCAACACACCAGGTAGCAAACAACACTCACACTGGGTGAGTGCTTTTCCAGGTGCCCACCCCAGCAGAGACCCCAAAGCATTTACACAAGGTGGAGCTTTCTAGCTGTGTGCAGCGGACATGCCTCCCTGCCCAGGAAAAACTTTCTTTGGAAAACTGAGTAAATGTTTCATTTTTACTGATAGCATTTTTTTTGTGTATGTCTCTGTGCAAATAAAGGTATTTCAATCATAACTTGATACAAAAAGGTACAAAATTAATAAAAAGTGGAGGGAATTAAGTATCTAATTCTTAAAATTCCCAGACCAAATCTTAATGTGTCCCCAAGCACTCAAATAAAAGGGTTAAAATGAAGTTTTAAGTGGTCTTCTCTCATGCTCTTTATTCCTCTTGGTTTGTGTTATTCTCACTTCCATTCCCCTCAGGTCACTTTCATCAGTACAAAATACTCTTTCATCCCTCTGGGTAAGATGGCATATCCTGCTCCACTGGAAGTTCCCCAATCCTGCTAATTTCTTTGGTACTTAAGGATGTTGTGTTATTTCTCAAAGTTTAACAGTTAAAGCTTGTTCTATTTTTGCTGTTGTTGTTTGACCAACTCTCACTATAGATTGACCCCCATATTCAATTTATGTTCATTTATTTATCTGTGTTTTCATATACAGAGCCATTGTTAGTTACTCTTTGTGTAATGAGAAAAACAAAAAACTATTATTTTAATTTTGTATTTTTGATCCTTTTCTCTTAACAAAAAAAAACAAAAAAATGAAAAATCTATCAGTGAGTCAGTTTTGCTCTTTAAACGAACCACCGTCTGCACTCTTTGCTCCTTTTTTTTGGTTGAATCTCAGCATGTGATGTTTTCAGGTTGAATATTGCCTGAAAACTCCTGCTGATTTTGCCATTTATGAAAACTAAAATAAACCCTGTCTGCAGGTCTGTGTTACACAAGCTGCAGCTACAGTAAAGATGCATGTGTTTCTGGTCCCAGAGATTCGTGCCACAGTGTAAATGATGCAGTGAACTGAAGGTACCTTGTTTCCTGTGAAGCACGAGGAAAGCTCAGGTGATGTCACGCTCTTCATACTTTCAGCCTCAAAGTCAGTCCAGCTGCACGGAGCAAGCAGCAAAGGAAACATTTCAACAAAAAACCAAACTAATTTGGATAAAATCCAGGAGCCAAAAAACTGGGAAACGTGACTCAAGTTTTTGACTTTTTAAAGACTAAAACTATGGATTTCACTGCTGCCGTTTACATCCTGATCATCACAATAAACATGGTGAGTTGACTTTTCAAAGGAATGACTTTAATTAATGAAATCACAAGGTAACGAGAAGCCTAGGGGATTCTTTTAAATATAAAAATGTTTTTTGTTTGTCCTTTTCTGTCAGGTTGGCTCAATACATCCACACTGTGCCATCGTTTTACATCTGCAACAGAAAGAAAAGGAGTGTAAACTCAAAATGAAGATCGCAGCATCGCTTCATTCAGGCAGGAATAAAACTGCAGGTATGCTTTCTTCACGACAGGGTGTGAGTTTATATCGGAGATAAAGAGCAGATTATAACTGCGTCTTTTCGGTGACAGGTTGTGTGATGGACTGGGATGGATTCAGCTGTTGGACGGCTGCCTCTGAAAGAGAAATCATCTCCATCCGCTGTCCTCTGCTGCTGAAGCATGAAACTCCTCCAGGTGAACAAAATCATCTGCAGATACAAAGAACACGGGCATTTCTAAGGAGACGGGTTAGATATTTAATTCTGTCAGACATGAAGTGAAGATTTTACAAGACTTGATTGGAAGAAAGAAAGTAAGAAAGAAAGAAAGAAAGAAAGAATGAAAGAAAGAAAGAAAGAAAGATTCCTCTGGAGGCTACAGAGGTGCAGTTTGAACACTTTAAGCTTCATTTAAAGTCTTCAAAAATGATTTTCTCCACAGCTTTCATCACCAGGAAGTGTACCGTCCGAGGCTGGAGCAAACCAAGCCTGCCTTATTACAAAGCCTGCTACGATGAAACTCATGAGCGGGATGAAGATGTGGGGAAGGAGGTGTAGATGCATGCTGCAGGTTTACTGTAGCAACTCAGTTTCATCAAAGGGTTTCCACTCATTTAAATATATTTAGCCAGCAGGGAGAAACAGATTTGGTTCTTTGTGCCTGAGAGTGATAAATATTTCATGCTTTGCTCCAGAAAAACTACTTTGATACTCTGAAGTTGATCTACAGTGTTGGATATGGAGCATCTCTCTCTGCTCTCCTCGTTGCTGTTCTGGTTTTCTGCTGCTTCAGGTTGGTTTTGACATCAGAAACCTTCTCATGAAAGACTGAAAATAATCCAGTTTTATAATGAAATGTCAGAATAAAACATTTGATACACCTGTGAGCCTTTACATGCTTCTGTTATTGTAATATATGTACATATATATCATTTTCTTTCAGGAAGCTGCTCTGTACACGCAGCTACATCCACCTCAACCTGTTTGTGAGCTTCATGCTCAGAAGTGTGGCTGTGTTCATCAAAGATGCAGTTTTATTTGCAGAGAAAGGCATGGACCACTGCACAGTATCCACAGTAAGAGGGCAGCTGATATGGGGGAATGGTGGGGGGTGGGTGTAATGTTAGAAACTCATTTTTATTTCTTTGTCTTTGTTTCCTGTGACAAACATAGACTGTATATATAAGATGGATGGCCCACTTTGGTCGAAACTGTCGTCAGGGACCAAAATGTTTATGCCAGCCTGCAAGTTTATTTCTGCTGTAAATTTGGGCATTTTACCGTGACAGTGGATGGGATTAACTCGCTTAAGGAGCCAGCCTCTTGTGGCCATTAGAGAAACTGCAGTTTTTGGTATTTGCTGGTGAGAAATGACTTCAGTCACTCACTCATACAGTTTGGATGAGCAGCTCTTGCAGAGGCTGCAACCTACAGCCTGCTCATTATGAACAATCATGTTTAAACATGCTCAAAATGTATCCTCATACAGATGAAGCCACTCAAAATGGTCGGCCGATCCGTGACGGGACCTTGGCCGGTCCGTGGCCGATTCGGGGCCGGAACGTGGCCGAAATGAAATCCCCCACTCATGATGTGGCAGTTCAGCCACGGGTGGGAACGCCCCTAAGCAGCATTTGGGAAAACTGGTGGTAAAGTCTTGTGTATCCACCAGGAGGAGCAGTGATAGTGGAAGCGCTTTCACTTACAGCCCACGTGCTGTATTTAATTCATACATATTATATTTACTCACGGGTTCTATGAGTCTAACAGAATCATAATGTTGAACCTTTCTGTAAAACACTGATATAAATATTTGTTTGCTGCCAGTAAAGTAGACGATGTAGACAGTGAACAGGATGACTAATGAAAATGACAGCATTAAACAATTATTTAACCGCACTGTAATTGTTTGTAATTTCTTTATATTTTACAGGAAACAGGTGCAGCCATTTACTGAAATATACATGAATGCAGTCAGCATTTGGTATGACCTCCTTTATTCTTCAGCACAGTCTGATCTCTGTGAGGCAGCTTTCTGTAATTTCTGAAGTAGTCTTCAGGAACAGTTCTCCAGGCTTCTTGAAGGTCATTCAAAGCTCTTCTTTGGATGTTTCTGCCTTTTGTTCCATTTGCTGTCAGGACGCTCCCACACTGCTTCAGTAATGTTGAAGTCTGGGCTCTGGGGAGGCCAATCTATGACTGATAGTGTTCCATTGTGTGTTTTTCTATCCAGGCATGCTTTTACTGCAGTGCCCGTGTGTTTGAGACTTTTCTGTGCTGGTAAAAGATTTTTGACAAGATCTCAGCACCAGTGGATGAAATGCAGCCCCAAACCATGACAGAACCTGCACTGTGTTTTACAGACAGCTGTAGATGCTCACTGTTGCACCTCTCCCCTGATCTCCTCCATACATAGATTATAATTTGAACAAAAATTTCCAATTTGTGCTCATCACTCTATAAAACCCATTGTTAAGTGCCATTTTTGAGGAATTCATAGTCTACTTTTAAGAGCCTTTTTAAAAAATTCCAAAAAGCAGGATTCGTGAGTATCAGTCAGTTTATCTTCAGCACACATTTCTGAGAAGGCACATCTGTCTGATGGTGGAAGGACAGTTGGGACAATACTGTCATGCAAATCAGGTTTGACATCATGGAGCAGAAGTGGGAGGAGGCAGCGGGTGTTCATATTAATGTCCATGGCACATTATAAGCTACCTTTAGTGGCTGGCTTATAAAATAATTTTATAATTGATAAAAGTGGAACTTTATGCAGAACTTCTAACAGGAGACTGAAAAGGGAGAAAGCGTAGATTGCTCAGTGCAGCGCTACTTAAACAAAACGATTTATTCCTTTATTTATTTATTAGATTCTTAAAAATGATTTGATCAAAAGAATGTTTGGTGATTTGCAGTGGAAAATGTGTGAAAGGTCATACTGGCTAAAAATTTATTAATCTATTTTAGATTTTTCAAACTTGTTCCACCACTGGTTGCAGCTTTGCTTTAAACAGCGAAAATACTTCAGCATGAAATGTTAACGAAACATTTGTGAATCACAGAAGTCAAAGTTTTTGTGAAAAAAGAGCCATCTCTTGGTGACACTCTGCAATTGAGGGAAAGGGGTGTGGTCATGCTGGGAAGTAGATACGCCCAGAAGAAGGAGGAGGGAACTTCCATCTGGCTGGGAGCGGCAACTTTGAGTGGCTTCTACTGTAAGTCCTGATGAATATACTGATGTCCTGCTATGAACAGAATTTAATTATGGTCACTAAGAAAGCAAAGAATTTCCAGTGTAGCACATATGAAGCAATGTTAACATTTATTCAATTCAAAACAATACAATACAATTCAATTCAGTTCAATTAATTCAATACAATACAATTCAATTCAGTTCAATTAATTCAATTTAATTCAATCCAATTCAATTTCACTTGTATAGCACGATATAAACAACCAATTGCCTCAAGGACAGAGGGGAAGAAATGTGGGTGAAAGGAATCAGAATCAGTCAGTTGCTGTAGGACAGATGCAGCAACAGCACAGAGTTTTGAGTTTCTGGAAGAAACTCATTTTTTTCTTCTTTGTCTTCTTAAAGGAAGGAGGTTCAGCCGGGGTGTCCTCGCTGGACTGAACCTCAGACAAAGAAGGAGGTTCAGCAGGGGTGTCCTCGCTGGACTGAACCTCAGACAAAGTAGGAGGTTCAGCAGGGGTGTCCTCGCTGGACTGAACCTCAGACAAAGAAGGAGGTTCAGCAGGGGTGTCCTCGCTGGACTGAACCTCAGACAAAGTAGGAGGTTCAGCAGGGGTGTCCTCGCTGGACTGAACCTCAGACATGGATGGAGGTTCAGCAGGAGTGTCCTCACTGGACTGAACCTCAGACAAAGAAGGAGGTTCAGCAGGGGTGTCCTCGCTGGACTGAACCTCAGACAAAGAAGGAGTTTCAGCAGGGGTGTCCTCGCTGGACTGAACCTCAGACATGGATGGAGGTTCAGCAGGAGTGTCCTCACTGGACTGAACCTCAGACAAAGAAGGAGGTTCAGCAGGGGTGTCCTCACTGGACTGAACCTCAGAAAAAGAAGGAGGTTCAGCAGGGGTGTCCTCGCTGGACTGAACCTCAGACAAAGAAGGAGGTTCAGCAGGGGTGTCCTCGCTGGACTGAACCTCAGACATGGATGGAGGTTCAGCAGGGGTGTCCTCACTGGACTGAACCTCAGACATGGATGGAGGTTCAGCAGGGGTGTCCTCGCTGGACTGAACCTCAGACATGGATGGAGGTTCAGCAGGGGTGTCCTCGCTGGACTGAACCTCAGACATGGATGGAGGTTCAGCAGGGGTGTCCTCACTGGACTGAACCTCAGACATGGATGGAGGTTCAGCAGGGGTGTCCTCGCTGGACTGAACCTCAGACAAAGAAGGAGTTTCAGCAGGGGTGTCCTCACTGGACTGAACCTCAGACATGGATGGAGGTTCAGCAGGAGTGTCCTCACTGGACTGAACCTCAGACAAAGAAGGAGGTTCAGCAGGGGTGTCATCGCTGGACTGAACCTCAGACATTGGCAGACTTTGATAATTGGTTTCCTCAAAGAGCTTGCAAATGTGCTTCTTTGCCACAGTAGAAATCATCTTGAGCAGCTCTGGTGCAAAGTTTGACATGTTGTGGAGCAGAATGTGGAGTGGGTATTTCTCTCGTATTTCTCTCCGGATGGTCTGGACCACGTCGTCTCTAATGGAGCGAGAGAAGATGGCCTGGCTTTCCATTACCCTGACAGTCTTGGCGACCTTGTCCAAAGTGGCCTTTGTAAGACTGGTGCAGACAATGCTCAGACTTTGGGATTCCATATTTAAGAGGGGTTTGGGAGGAAGCTGCCAGAATCCGTGCAGGACTCTGGGAACAACCTCTATCACCACTTGTTCTGCGGTGTGCAGTCTGGAGGTCTGGGTTTCCTGCTGCTTCTTTTTCAGGAGCTCAATGTAGGTTCTGGCCAGGCGGAGGAGTTGAGGTGTTCTGTGGATGAAGGTTATATGTGTTGTTTTAAACCCAGAAATAGTGAAACACTGTAGTTGAACTGTTAATGATTGTTTATAAAATGCGACTCACTGAAATGTAGGAGGTGTGGCCTTTGGAAAATTGAGTAGCATCTGGGCTTGAAATTCAACATCTCTCATTTTATTGATGATGTTTACTGCCCACACCTGGAACAAAAACACATAAAGTGCACTTTTGTTTTGAGCTTTTGTGAACTTAGTGAAAAAAATCTACAAATCAATACAAGTGTCATCAGCTTTCTAGACTTACTAGTTTCAGAAGCGGTTTGGCCTCTGTTTCCTCCAAATCCTCCAATTTAAACTCCCAGAGCCTTCAAAGGAAACAAAACAGGTTTTAACTCAGCATTTACACTTTGTTACAAACAGACTATCAGGTGTGAGCTGGATGCTCTGTATGTGTCTCAGTAACTCACTGCTCTCTAAGTGTTTTTCTGCTCTCCTCTACCAACAGGTTGCTCAGATCTTCCACAGTGATGTGAGGTGGGATCTGATTTGTCTGCTGTAGTCTAAGGAACTCCCTCATTATTGCAATCTAAAAATAGAAGATATTCAATCATGTTCAATCCTATATCCACACTGTTTTGCAGACTTCAACATATTTGATGTCAGTTTGGGCTTGGATGGATAGTGGATCTTACCTGAGTCTTGTAGCCTTGAACATGCCAACAGGTGTTAACAGCTGTTTCATATATAGGTGTGTTAAACAACACCTGGCATAGAAATAAGAAGTTACTCATCATTAGTTAATTTGATTCTCAGTTTGTTAGCTTTTAAAAAAACATCAACCTCTTTAAAATGTTTAAATGCAGTACAAACAAAAACTCTCTCATACCTTGATGGGTTTGTAGATTCCTCTACTCGCTTCCATCGAAATACCGCTGTTGTGTATCGCAACAGGGAACAGAAACAGGCAAATATACTCAAAAAACGTTGTCAACTCAAAGATAGAAACCAAAAATCCTCTCAACTCGATCGTCTCTCCTGCACAAATGGATTGTTTTGGATGTCTGAAGTGGAATTCTAGAACTGCCTGATGAGTTCTCTGTTCATAACACAGCAGGTCACCGTGGAAACACTGTTTGATGTTGTTATATTAAAAATTCTTTCTTTATTTTACACAACATTACCCTACACTTTATTTTTAAAAATATACATTTATTGTGTAGATAAATAAAATGTAGTCTACAGCTGTACTGTAGCCGTATAAGAGCTTCAGATCTTCTGGGAAGGTTTTCCACAAGTTTTAGAAGTTTTTATGGGACAAATTGTTTTTGTTTCTTTTTCAGATGTTACGTAATATGCACTTTTCATTTTTGGATAAAGTTTGCAGTGGAAAAAGAATGAAGCAGTAGATTTGAAGCACTTAGAGACTCTGGCAAGAAGCAGTTTGGCTGTTATTTAGATCTGTGGTGGCCCAATAACTAAGACCTCCTTTATTTAATTCTATTGCATATTTGCAAACAATGACACCTTGTTTTTTGTAATTTTGTACTTGTACACCTCCACAGTGGATTCTGAATCAAATGCACATTTTCAGCTTTAATTCAAGGGGTTCAATAAAAGTATTGCACTAATTATTTAGGAATTATAGTATGTGATTGAATCGAATTAGCAGATCCTGCTTTAGGCACCAATGACAGAAGATGCTCACCATCACTCCATCTACTTTCACTGACAAGGATTTTTGGTTTTATTGTAAAATCAAGTTTATTTGGTGATCAGGTGCATTGAGTTATTGAATAAACGGCTGACAAATTTAACCTAATGAGAGAAATTACGATCAATACTTGTAATGACTAACTGTTATGTCCCGCGGGCCTAGGGGACAAGGGAGCAACATACGATCAGGAAATGAACCAAAAAAAGAACAGAATCATTTGTAAAATAAATAATGTTTATTTAAAAGAAATGCCAATAACGAGCCACAACACAAAACAATCTCCCAAACGGGAGACGCCACCTATCCTGTCAGGGGAAAAAAAGAAGCACACCAAACACACTGGCAGCAAAGACAGCCAAACAATCGTCCGGAGCCCCGGAGCACATCTGTGGTCAGCCCAACACTGCAGCCACTCAAACCACCAAAATGCAGACTGCTTCACCACCACTTTCTTCTCTCTCCAGCACCGCCTCCTTATATCCTGTGGCTCTGATTAGGAGGAGACGCCCCTGCTGTAGAGAGAGAGAGAGAGAGAGAGAGAGACACAGACAAAACGGCACGCAACCGTGACACTAACCTTTTAGGAAATTAATTAAAATTAATAAATTATTGCTTAATTATAGCAAAACAAATTATTCCGTATTTAGAAATGGGAACAAAAATACATTTAAATTTATTAGTAACAAAGTTGAAATTCAAGTGCATGAACATAAACTGAGACCTAACTATACTGAAAAGTTCATAAAAACACTGGAAAAACAAAAATGTCTAAATGATTGCAGTATTATCTAAAACTAAATGGAGAATCATTTCTACATTAACTGTATTGTTCCATAACCATACACGGTGACTCTGTGGAGGTACGGGGAAATGTACAAAGCACACAACACTAATACAGTTTATCTGCTGCAGAAGGTTTAAGAATAACAAAAGGATGAGATCATTACAAACCAACCTACAGATTATTCAGGATCATTGATCTCAACAACGAGTGATACTGTACAAAGCACAAAACAATCTCGTTACACACTAGAAACAGTGTAAACTCAGAGGAAAAGGTGTGTCAGGACCAGGGTTATAATAGTTTTGGATTTTACATTATAGTTTAGTTTTAGTTAGTTTTTACTTTTTTTTCTTTAATTCAGTTAGTTTTAATTAGTTTTCAGAGTGGATTTTCTCGTTTTTATTAGTTTTTATTTTTGGTTTCATGCTTAGTTTTAGTTAGTTTCAGTTAGTTTCAGTATTAGTTTTAGTATTTTCATACCTAATCAGGTGCAAGATTCAAGGCGCAAAAGTGACTGTGTAATGTGTAATGTGTAATGAAAACTTGACAAAAGATACAGTTTAAAGAAATATATTCAACAACCAACTGTTCACAAGACATGCTAAATGTGTGTAATATTAAGGACACACATGAACATCAACAGGGAGAAACAAAGAAAAACATGAACTCCCAAACTCAATAAATTCTACAATAAACTCCACAATAAAGTTCAGCATCAGTGCAGTAGATTAACAACACCTACAAGTGGTGTTTGACAAAAACAAACTCTTTGAAGGAGTCAAAGCTCAAATCCAGCTCAAATCCATCCTGATGTTCTCACCACCTGAAGCTGCTTCTGTTTTGGAGCTAGCTTGGTTAGATGCTCGCTAATTAAACTTGCAGGGTCTTTGCGGCCTCTGTACACAACCTACGGAACTTGCCGACCTCATGTCCGCATTTATGCTTGTGTAGCTGGATTGTGAGTGTTAATTACCTTGTGGTCGTGTGCAGGTGTTTGTACTCAAAGAACCTCCATACGGGACTCTGCCGCTTTCTCGGCAGACCGCAGCCATTACTTTGCGGACCAGCGCGGTGAGCGCACGCACATGCGCACTCACACACACAGTTGTCCTTAAACTCGGAGAGCGGAAAAAATGATTTCATATCAATCCACAAGGCTTAAAAAAAAAAAAAAAAACAAGTAAATGAAAGTCAGCTTATCGATAATTTCAGTTAGTTTTAGTTAGTTTTGTAAACTCACAATTGAGTTTTAATTAGTTATCGTTTTTTTCCTTTTAATTTATTTCAGTTAACGACAATGTTTTTTCAATTTCAGTTTTCGTTATTTCGTTCGTTTTCGTTAACTATAATAACCCTGGTCAGGACAAATATTAATAAAGAGCTGTGGCAGAGAATCAGGATTTTGCTGTTCACTGTGTAGATGGACAAGTTATCTCCCTCATCCTTAGACTCTGTTTCCACTACAGAAGGCGTGTCAGTGGGATTAAGGAGCTTCTCTAAGTATTTCTTTCATGGCCCGATTATACCCTCAGTTGAAGTAAGAAGCCTGCACTATAAACCATGTGAGAAGAGTACCATTTTCCCTTCCTGAGTCACTGGACGGTTTGCCAGAATCACTTCAAGGCCGTCCAAAAGTCTTTTTCATTGGCCTCACCGAACAATTGAGTTTCTGCTTCAGCCACTGCCCAAGCTGCGTTCCGCTTGACCTGCCGGTACCCATCATCTGCCTCTGGAGTCCCACAGGCCAGCCAAGCCCAATAGGACTCCTTCAACTTCATGGCTCCTTTCACCTCTGGTGCTTTCTTTATAAGACTGAACACCGTCTGACCATAGCGGATTTAACACAGAATCAGGGATAATCTCTGACACTTTAATAATCTAAGCTAGGACTCATCACACCATCGAGCACACAGCTGTGGCTGCTCTCATTATCCTGGAGCTGTGTGACAATAACACAGTCATCTGCAAACTTGACAATGCTGCTCTTTTCATACCTGCTCTGACCCATATTTAAGCAGAGGATGAACAATAAGGAAAAGGTCCCTGTGGGGAGCAGACCTGATCAGACAGGATTCCATTGATCCGGACGCTTTGACTCCAGAATCAGCACAGCAATAAAAGCCTTTTGATTAAAGTATGAGGATGAGTTGTATTAAAGGCCAAAGAAAAACAGGAGTTGAGCATGAGCACAGCTTCCCTCCAAGTGTTTATAACAGTTAGCTCACTGTGGTGACTAAAACTCTCTGATTTCACCAGTTTTTCACAGACTTTCATCATGACTGATGGGAAGTTTTTAGGATAACTGGATATTTCAATAGGGACTGAAACAGCATCCTTCCATACATTATAAAGATGGGTTTTCCAGTGTTATAGTGCTGATTATGCTTAAGCTCTTTACTATAATCAAAGTGCTGCAACGATCCACCGTTTGATTTATGATCCATAGATAAACTTTGTGATCTTCCTGAACATCAGCAGGATCATTTTCCAGAAGACAAATGCAACACCTGTGAGCCAGAGAGAAACAGGAGTGTACAGGTGAGCCCTGGTTATTGATTAATTTAACATCAGTTTTTCTGTCAGGGTTTCACGTCTCCCTCCTTCCTCCACTTGCTCGCTCCACTCTCCTCCTCATCCCTCTGTTTGGCGTTCACTATGTTGTGTTCGCTCTGATCCCGGAGCACGTTGCCGTGGGTCCTCGACTCTACCTGAAGCTAATTTTAGGCTCCTTCCAGGTATTACTGCCAATTAAAACACAAACAGAATGAAAATGAAAAACATCTAAAATGTGTGATCGGTTACTGAAATAGCTGCTTGCATTTTTCCTGTGGTCTCAGGGCTTCTTTGTTGCTGTGTTGTACTGCTTTCTGAACCAAGAGGTGAGCCGGTTTTTTCTTCACCAGAGCCAGATTAGTCCATATGAACAGCAACAAAAACACGGTATGATGTCTTCATGCAGGTCCAAAAGGAAATCGAGCGGGCGGTGAAACGATACTTTCCTGGG
This sequence comes from Archocentrus centrarchus, assembly GCF_007364275.1. Classification (NCBI taxonomy): domain Eukaryota; kingdom Metazoa; phylum Chordata; class Actinopteri; order Cichliformes; family Cichlidae; genus Archocentrus; species Archocentrus centrarchus. The sequence goes on along the minus strand of NC_044364.1, from coordinate 18,342,882 downwards.
ACAAAGAGCAGAGCTGGGAATCAGCCGACCAATCAAGACATTCCTTTAAGTCCTCATTTCTTCTTTAGCAGATAAAAACAATGTGTACCAGCTCTGAGATAGTTCTGCATATGTGCACATTTATCTAAAACACATTTCACACCAACGAGTCGCCCTCTGACAGGTGCTGATGATTCATTAAAAGTTACACTCATGTTTCAGCAGCTGCCACTCTTACAGTTCACATGTTGTTTTGCTCACACCCTTCATCATTCCACGGATTTAGCTTCATGCACATAAAGACTGTGTTTGCAAACATTTCAGCAGACTCACAATCTGCAGCAGAACTGCAGCTCCTGCATGTGAAGGTGGAATGTGTGTGGTAACCATGAATTAATTATAATACTAAAAGCTGCATTAAAAATGAGGCTTTTTAAAGAGCAGCAGTGTGGGGCAGCCTGCTTTCATATCAAACATCACAGTTCGCACTCCTCACAAAGCCAAAAACTGCAGTTCCTCTAGTGGCCACTGGAGGCCATTTCCCCCTCATCACAGCAGCACAGGGTTGTACTTTTCACCTGTTTTCACTTGATCCAGCTCTAAATGTGGAAACATCTGCTGGGCTTCACCTCAGCTACATGAGTTGCTGAACTCAACCTCTCTGCTGGTGCTTTTGGGAGTATTTTTAGTGCAATTATATAACAAACAGTGTGACTTGCTGTGTGATTTATTGTACCAACAGTTTTCCCCTTTGCTTCAGTTTTAGTGAGTGAAAGAGACACAAAAAGAGACACAAAACGAGCAGAAAACAGCTCAAAGCCTCATTACAAGATGTGCAACAAGCAGGAAGTGACAGAAAAACATGAAATCCTTAAACTGAGAAAATGCAGCAATTTAAGGAAATAATTGTCATTTTGTATTTGATGGCAGCAACATGTCTCAGGAACACTGGGACAGATCCATGTTTCCTGCTGTGCAGCATCCTGACTGTGAACATCTGGGAACTGTGGAGAGCAGCTGCTGCACTTTGGAAATGTTGTTCCATTCTTCTCTGATAGAGGACTGTAGATGCTCAGCAGTGCCGGATCTTTGTTGTATTTTTGGTGTTCCTGATGTTCCAGATGTTCTCAGCTGGTCAAAGGCCTGGACTGCAGACCGCTTCAGCAGCTGGACTCTTCTGCTATGAAGCTGCGCTGCTGGAATAGCTGCAGGATGCAGTTTAGCATCGTTCTGCTGAAATATGCAAGAGCTCCTCTGAAACACGTCCTCTGGATGGGAGCACATATTGCTGTAAAACCTGAATATACCTGTCAGCACCAATGGAGCCTTTCCAGATGTGCCAGCCGCCAAATCCATAGGCACCGATGCACTGCCACACCATCAAGCCAGGTTGTCCCTCTCCTCTTTAATCCAGAGCACTGTGTTTTCATCTTTGGATTCATCTGACCTCAGTTTTCCACTTTAAATGAGCTTTGGCCCCCAGAAGATGGCCCCGGTTCATATTCACATGTGGCTTCTTCTTTGCATGCTAGAGCTTTAACCTGCATGTGTGGATGGCACAGTCACTCTGGACGTGTTCCTGAGCCTTTCATGGCAGAATCATGTCTGTTTTTAACTGCAGTGCTGCATGAAGATCTCAGACATGCGATGCTGATTTTCAGCCTCGTCCCTTAGAGTCTCTGAATCTTTGGATGATATTATGTACTGCACATGATGAGATGTTTAAAGTTGTGACAATTTGATGTTATTCTGAAATTGTGCCAAAATTTGTAGATGCAGTTTGTTTGCAGTTTGTTTGTAGTTTTTTTTTTTTTTGCAGATTTTCAGTTTGTTTGTAGTTTGTTTGCAGTTTGTTTGCACATTGTAGTTTGTTTGATGTTTGTTTGTAGTTAGTAATTTGTTTGCAGTTTGTTTGCAGATTGTTTGCAGTTAGTAGATTGTAGTTTGCTTGCAGGTTATTTGCAGATTGCAGATTGTTTGCAGTTTGGAGATTGTTTGCAGATTGTTTGTAGCTTGTTTGCACTTTGTAGTTTGCTTGCAGTTTGTTTGCAGATTGTTTGCATTTTGTTTTTAGATTGTTTGTAGTTTGTTTGCAGATTGTTTGGAGTTTGCAGATTGTTTGTAGTTTGATTGCAGTTTGATTTTAGATTGTTTGGAGTTTGTTTGCAGATTGTTTGCAGTTTGTTTGAAGTTTGTTTCCAGTTTGTTTGTAGTTTGTTTGAAGTTTGTTTGCAGTTTGTTTGTGGACTGTTGACCCTCTGCCTCTCTAAAATGCTCATTTTATCCTCAGTCACATCTCCAACTTGCTGCTGGTTCAGTTGAATGGTTCAGAAATATTGCTGCAGCTGTTTAGTGCCGCTGACTTTTGCAGCTCTTTGTTGCTCCCATCCCAACTTTTCTGAAGCATGTTGCTGCCATCAAATTCAATATGAGCTGATATTGTTCTTAAAATTGTAAAAATGTCTCAGTTTAAACATTCGGTATTTTTCCATGTTCTACTGTGAATAAAATATGAGTTTATGAGATCTACAGATCATTGTATTCTGTTTTTACACAGCATCCCAACCTTTTTGGAATTAGGGTTGTAAACTGAGGACAAAGAAACACAATGACTGCAGTGAGGCAAACCACATGTGTATTGTTCATGGTTGTTTTGTGTATTTTATTCTGGACCCAGCAGTCTGACTAGTTCATCTATATTTTCATTGTTTTCTTTATTATCTCTGTGTGTCTGAGCTCTGACTTGGCAGCAGCTTCATGTGTACATGGGCACGGACGCCCTGTCAGAAACCTCAGGGGCCCCCAGGTACAAAGAAACAGACAGCAGGCATAAATGAATCAAAGGAACCCTTTGATGAAACGAATTCATCTTTTACTCTTTGATTGTTTCCAGTCACAGTTTGATGAATATGATAAAGTAGGAACATTCAGTACAGGGAGAGTTTAAAAAAGGGTCTCCAAGCAGAGAAAAGCATTCTCACCCTCCCCTTCTTCCTGTCTGAATGGTCTAACCCACATGGTTCACATGGTGCCCTCCCCCCATGTGTATGTTGTCTTTGCCTAATATAGTGCTGAGTGATCCGGCTGCACGGCCTCAGGACTGTGACATTAGATTTCATCCAGCCTGTGTGTGTCTCTGAGACAGAAAAAAGCTCCGGCCATCTCTGCACAGCTCTCACAATGAACAGTGCAATGAATGGGAATGAAGAGCACGCTCTTCATGACTTCATGTTCACCTCTGAGTCTGTGGGAGAGGGACATCCTGGTGAGTAGACGGGTGCTGCTTATCATATGATAAACTGTTCTCAATGCTTCAGTGATCATCTATGGCTTTGAGGAATGTGCAGAATCCCAATCAGCGCTCCATAAAAAGTGTTTGCAGAGCTGCGAGGATGAATCCTGGATTGGGAAAAGTTGCACTTTAGTTGCAGCACAGGCAGAAGTTTGGATCATTTGAAGCCGAGTGACAGTCTTAGTTTAAAGAGTCACTGCTGGAGCTGTTTCTGTGACATATGTTCTGTCAGTCTGAGGTAAGTGGACTCAAACTGCATTTAAAAGGAAAAATGTGTCCTCAGAAAAATGTTAAATTATGTGACTCAAATACAGCTGCAGCTTTGAGTTTATGATATTATTTGTATGATCAGTTTTTCTTTAATGTTCCAACAAGTTTCATTTGTGTCACGAATGAAACTTGTTGCACTGGTGTGCATTCACCAAATCCAGGCTATTCATAGTCTTGTAATTCCCAACAGGAACGATGTGTTGTACTTTGATGGAGCGGGAAACCCGATATTTCCAGACGCTGCTGAGATGAGTCTGACATGTGCAGAAAGGATCACACAAGGGAACGAAGCAGCACACATGCAGCTATCGATGCCTTTAAATCTTTTTTCTTTTCCAGATAAGATATGTGACCAGATCAGTGATGCTGTGTTGGATGCTCACCTGAGCCAAGACCCTGACGCTAAGGTGGCTTGTGGTGAGTTGGAGTTTTTGTCCAGCAGGGAGGAAGAGGGAAGTTCAGGGGACAGAGAAGAAAAATGCCAGACAAAGATGGCATCATAAAAATTATTATTTTACACACAGCGGTCTGCATGACAAGTGAGGCATTAAAAAAGGAGCTGGGGTGGAGTTGAGATGCAAACTGTCTTACATTTTCTTTTGACTGTGGTGGTCCCGACTGATCCACCCATCAGAATATGACGTGCAATAAATGCAGGTGTGATAACATGAAGCGGGAAGCTTCATGTTATCCTCAGTATTTTTAATTTCAGTTTAATTGAATTTTATATGCATTTCCTGTTGTTGCCATTATTGTCGTTTTGTCAGGTTTATGGAATAAAAAAAGTTCTGCTGTCAGTAATTCACGTACAGCAGGTCATCCTGACTCAGCAACACTTCCCAAGCAATTCACTTCCCTTCAGTCCAGGACAGTAGCAGTAATGATGTCAGCGAGCGTGAATGCAGATATGCAGTGTGTTTTCGTCTGTGTGCTCACACAGAGACGGTGTGTAAGACGGGGATGGTGCTGCTCTGTGGGGAGATCACGTCTCGAGCCAGCGTGGACTACCACAGGGTGGTGAGAGAAGTCATCCAACATATCGGTTATGATGACTCGCAAAAAGGTGAGCAAAGTTTTGAGCCTTTGACTGCAGTGAATCTGTACCTTTATCTGCAGGAGAGGCACTTTCACACTAACATGCACCTTCTCTTCCTCCTCTGTTTTTCCCAGGATTTGATTATAAGACTTGTAATGTGCTGGTAGCCCTGGAGCAGCAGTCACCTGACATCGCTCAGGGAGTTCATATCGATCGCACAGAGAGCGACATAGGAGCAGGAGACCAGGTCAGCTGAGTCTGAAACAGCATTCAGTCCATTTTTCTTCTCCAGATCTAAAAGTAAAATATAAAGTGCTGCAGTTTAACTGTTCTCATGCTGTGTGGGCAGGGTCTGATGTTTGGATATGCCACAGATGAGACAGAGGAGTGCATGCCCCTCACCATAGTCCTTGCCCACAAACTCAATGCTAAGATGGCTGAACTGAGACGAACTGGGATGGTCCCCTGGCTCCGCCCAGACTCCAAGACACAGGTGAGGTCAGAGTACAAAACACTGTGCACGTGACTGAAGAGGCAGCATGACCTTGCTAAACAGCTGACCTTGCAAAAATAACACCATGAATGAGTGAGGAGCAGCACAGTGGGGTGGTGGCTCACACTACTGCCACACAGCAAGAAGGTCCTGAGTTCGAATCCAGTCTGGAGTTTGTCGGTTCTCCCCATGCCTGCGTGGGTTCCCTCTGGGTACTCCAGCTTCCTCCCATAGTTCATGTTAGGTTAACTGGTGATTTTAATTTGACCGCAGCTGTGAATGGTTCTCTGTCTATGTGTTTAAACCCTATGACAGGTTGGCAGCCTGGGATTAGGCTCCTGCAACCCTGAATTGGATAAGCAGAAGAACATTAATGAGTTCATTTGCAGCCTCTTTTGCACTCTGAATTTAAAGGTATTTGGCATCCAGCATCTTGGAGAACCAGCCTCGGTTCTTTGTGGACTTAGAGACTCTCTTGTGGCTCTTCGTGTAATCCTGGACTGACTGGATTGTGTTAAGATCAGGGCTCTGTGGATCCAGACCATCTGATTTTTTTGTGTGGATGATGACTTTGTCTGTATCGTTCAGTCTTGCTGTCCTTTCACAGATGCCTCTATGATGGGGTCATCCCGATATGATATCTTAAGATGTTTAAAGAAAGTTTTCACTTGCTGTAAAAAACTGAGTTAACAGAGTAACTAACCTAACCCTAACCCCTGTAATCAAAGCCTAATATATGCAACTGTAATTTTTATAGGAGGAAAATAAAAAATAAAATATGATGAAAAAAACAACCATAAATAAGACACAAAGCAGGCTGGTAATAAATTGGAGTGTGACACACTGAATGGGACATTATTTGTTGTGGAGCAAAAAGCTAAAGTTGGCAGCATGTATAACCCTGAATGAAGTACAGCGGCCTTCATTAAACACCTCGCTTCGTTTCAGATTTGTCTGCATTAACATATATGTTATATGTATGTTAGAGGTGAAGTAAATTGGTGAGTAACTGTGTAAAGGTGTAACTAAGAACTGTAAAAATAAATGTTTCCTGAGAAGAAGTCAGTGGGGCTCCCCACTAACATGTATGTGTGGCAGAGCTGGTGACCTCCAGAATGTGCTTACAGCGGAGCTGAAGCAGAGCTCGCTGGTATGCAACATCTGAGCTGGGAGATGCCTTTTCAAACAACACTTTTAGCTGGTGAAATGCCTCTGATCCTGCTGCACATGTGGCATTAAATCAAAGTAAAGGGAGAAATGTGGACACTTTAAGATGCCTAAATGAAGCTAAAATTATATTTCCTCAGGTGACAGTTCATTACACACAGGAAGGGGGCGCTGTGGTCCCCAAAAGAGTGCACACTGTGGTGATCTCCGTGCAGCACGATGATAATGTGAGCCTGGAGGAGCAGAAGAAGGTCCTGAAGGAGAAGGTCATCAAAGCTGTGGTGCCTTCACGGTACCTGGATGAAGACACCATCTATCACCTGCAGCCCAGCGGACGCTTTGTGATCGGCGGGCCGCAGGTAAAGAGGCCCATCAATCACAGCCAGGAACACATGCGGTACCTCAGTACTACTTACTGTGAAGTGTGATGGAGTTGCACCTCAGAAACAGCTGCATCAGCAGCTGCTGGCAGGCTAAATAATCATTTACCTGAGAATGAGGGAATTAGTTGATGTGAGTTGCCATATGATCTTGTATGCGGTGTTATATGACTGCACATCTTTATGATTTCTCTCAGGGTGATGCAGGAGTGACAGGCAGGAAGATCATCGTTGACACATATGGTGGTTGGGGGGCCCATGGGGGTGGAGCTTTCTCTGGGAAGGACTACACCAAGGTGGACCGTTCTGCTGCTTACGCTGCCCGCTGGGTGGCAAAATCTCTGGTGAAAGCTCAGCTGTGCAGGAGGGTGCTGGTGCAGGTGAGACCTCTTTCTGGCAAAATCCGTCCTAAACACTGTTTGGTGCGGAGCTTCTCCTGAGCTTTTCATGCTTAAAGCTCAGGTTATTTCATGTTGTTGTTCTGCATGTTTGAACATTCGGTTTGTGAGGGAAAGCCAATGAAAAGATGTTTGGCTTGAAGGAGTCCCCACAAAGATGCCAGAATGTGTGGATGCTGAAGAGTTCATCAGTTACTCCCCCTGACACAGCTGAGAAAGAGGGAAAAGAGAAGATAGAGAGTAGAGAAAGGAGGACAATAGGATGGTTTCCCTGGTTTGGTATGGAATAACTTGACTGGCCTGCACAGACCTCTGACCTCACAGACACTTTCAGGTTTGAATGGGAGAAAATCAAAGGAAGATTTTGTGGAAAACTTCCCAAGCTGAGTGGAGGGTGACATGGCAGGACCCTAAAGCCATGGGTGCCAGAATAACATATTCAAAAATCTGTGTGTATGTATCAGTGCATCCACAGTATCTGGACTAAAACACCAATCTGAGTGAACTTTCTCTCAGATCATCAGGAACATCCTGTGTTTTCAGGTGGCGTATGCGATCGGAGTGGCCCACCCCCTCTCCATCTCCCTGTTCACCTACGGCTCCTCTCCAAAGACCGAGAAGGAGCTGCTGCAGATTGTCAATAAAAACTTTGACCTCAGACCTGGAGTCATAGTCAGGTCAGGATCACACTTGAACTGCTACACCAGCTTTGTTGTTATGTGTGTCCAGTTAATGTCCATGGATACTGTAGTGAATTTCTCTTTGCTGCTTGTTGCTGCAGAGACCTGGACCTTAAGAGACCGATCTACCAGAAGACGGCATGCTACGGACACTTTGGCAGGAAGGAGTTCCCCTGGGAGGTCCCGAAGAACCTCAATTACTAGTGTGTGTATGAGAGAGTGTGACTGACTCAGAAACAGCTGTCTTAATGTAACCCAGTAAGAGTGAGGCAGCTGCCAGTGGTCAGGGGCGGCAGAAGGGTGGGGTTACACAGTCCTTCCTCATTGGTCTGAGTCAGAGGTGTGTTTGGGCTGGAGGCGTTTCAGCTCTTTATGGCATAGCCCCTAAATAGCAGCCTGAAATATGAGAGATTTTTACACGTTACCACAAAAAAAAAAAAAAACAGTAAAAAATGAGTGGATGACCAAATTTGAAAGGAGAATAACCTGAATCACTGTGATGTCTTTGGACCTTCAGTGTGTTCTCATAGAGCTGGTGGAGCTTCTGCATGACTTTTCATTTTTCTCAGTCACTTTGGCCCAAATCTTAAACTCCATATTCCAGGGAAATCTTTCACAAACTGACGCAGACACTTTTTCATGATCATTTCAGTGAAAACCTTTTTGAAACCTTTTTGAATGATCTTGACACGTACAACAAGTTTCACTTAAATAAAAAGGAAATAAACATGTCTACCAAAGAGCTTTGATGGCATGGAAGTGGGCACAAAGTGCCTTCAAGACAGCGAGAAGGGCATCACAGTCTGAGTTTGTCCAAATTGACTCAGAACTTCTTTATACCACATATAAAGAAGCGCTGTAGGTGCAGGTGCTCCTCACTGCTTATCTTTCAACTCTAAGAAGCTGCTGCTTGGCTGTGGCGTCCATCACTTGGAAAACATAGAAATCATTTTGATGAGAATTTGTGCCCAAAGTGTCAGAAGTGCCACAATTTCCTGTGGTTCCCTGTAGGTCATGCATGCCGAGATGCAGGCTGATGGTCCTTGGATCTCGGACCCAGTCTTTAGTTTCCTCGTGAATCTTTAGTTTTTATAATACACAGTTTGGTATTTTTCTTATTTTAGTCTTTCTTTATATTCTCAGGTTTTGGTTTCATGCTTTCGGTGTGCTGTAGTACCTGCTTTAGTCTCCATCTCTCTGTCTTTGTATCAGGTTAGTTGTGATTTCCCCGTTCCTCTGGCGCCCCTCCTGGTTTATGTGGGTAATGTTTTTGTTTCTATATCTCGTCTAAGTTTACTTCCTGTGTCTCGTTATCCCTGATTTGTGTCTCCCACCTATTTGCCCCTCACATCATTGTCTTGTGTATATTTACACCTCAGTTCTCCCCTTTGTCACGTCCTCCCTCAATGCCGTGTTTCCTGAGATTCCTAGTTTGAATTCCTGGCTCCAGCTCTACTGTTTGCTTTGTATTTTTGCATTATAAAAGATTTCAGCATTAAAACTTTTCTTTGAGTTCATGTTCTGTCTCCTGATTCCTGCATGTCGGGTCCTGCCTGCCCCACAGCTGCACGAGAGTCCACCTCTTCTGTTCTTTGCTGTGTAAAGTTTATTCTTTCTGTGTGTTTACTGCAGCTGTAGTTTGGTAAACATGTAACTGTCAGTTTATGGAGAGTAATACACAGCAGCAGGTAGTTCACCTCAGAAAACTGTATTCATGAGTAATAGTGTGGGGTAGAAGCAGCCCTCTGCAGGTATCTGTGATGCTTTGCTGCTGTTTTTGGTGCTGAGAGAAAAACTGCCACAACCTGAAGCTTTTCACCATCCTGCTGTTTGTACTTTGAGGAGTTTATCCAGTATTTTCTATGCCTGGAGTTTGACTTCAGTGCGAAATCAAACCTACTCCATACCCAGCACCTGTTTCAGTTTTTCTCTGAGGTCCAACAGTCACAAAGCAAACACAGATATGATCTCACAGCCCAGTGTTTTAAAAATTACATCAAAGAAAACCAGTGTTTCTTTTGCTGCATGCAATTTAAAATTTACCCTTCATGTGTTCATGTGTGATATGGCTGCAGACATTAAAGGTGCTCTCTGTGTTTCAATTTTTAATAAGTAAATCAAAGTAAATATATTTCTAATATGAAGTTTTTATCAGGTTTTATGCAAATAGATATAAAATTCCGTTTTTAATTAAAGATGACCAAAGATCAAATAAAAATGTCCCACAGAGGCTTCACATGTTACTCTTAAAGTGTAAAACTGGATTTGTTTTGTTTGCAGTGTACATACCAGAAGTTATGCTGGATTGTTGTAGTTCTTCACTTTTCAGTTTAGTGTTTTTCTCAGAGAGGATTGCAGTGTCTTTGTTTGGCCACCATGTGGCGCCAGAGGAGCTCCAGTGCATGCTGGTTTGAGCTCTGCTGGAGGGTGGATCACAGGTCTAACCTCAGGTCACAGGATATGATTTTCATCCTCTGCAGAGGAGCAGCTTCACCCAGGAAGTGAACCATCATGATAAAAATGCAGAAATATTCATTCAGTTATGTTTCCCTCTAAGGGGGCAAGTGGACCCAGAGCATGTCAGCTAACTGCCCTAACTGCTCCTTATAAAATATAAAGCTATATAAATACAGGGGATCAGTGGATACCTGTGCATCATTTCATATTACTTGTTTTATTTCTTTGCTTTCAGTGTACATCATCAAATGTTTATGTCTTAGAAAGCATTTCTGTGTATGATCAGCTGTAACATCATAGTTTGGTCCCATTAAAGAGAAGTTATACACCATTCTTTGGCAAAGAGCTGAAGTGAGAAACAACAAAATGCACAACAATTCTGAGCATATCTGGGAAACGTGAGAGCTACTTGGGCAATGTTGCCTTTAAGGGTTGCAGCAAATGTTGCAAAATCAGCTGAGAATAATGTTTACATCTCTTTACATCCTTTAAAAAATGAAGCTACTTTGGATAAAAGAGATTACTCTTCACACATCAAGTCCACCTGTTGTCTGCTGTTTGTGGGAAACCTCTCCGTGTTACAGAGGTACGGAGAGAAACCTGACTGTGTAACAGAACTTCCTGAGTAGAAACAATGCGAAGCTCCAGGACCGAGGGTGCTCAGCGAGGAGCCACATCTGAGGAGAATTCAGAGAGCCATTGTTGCATTAAGACAGTTCAAACAAACATGAAGGACTCTGTGTGTGTTTCTTTGTTGGAGTTTGTGTTCAGAAAGGCACTGTTGGTTTTGTGTGAGGACAGGAGTCTGCTGGTCTGAGGACAGCAGCTTTGGCACTGTGGCAGTGTGCAGATATGCAGGGCTCCAATTTGGGTGTGATCCTCTTCCACCTCTTGTTAGACACACTGCTGATAAGTCACAGGATCGATAGGCTCTCTGGCTGGTGGTGGCCGGTCCCTCCGCCAACCTCCGTCTTGTGCTCAGAGGTTGAGAAGCTCTGCACCGCCCCGCCTCTGGAGAGCACCATCAGTGTGTCTCCCGACATGCCCCCAAACTCAAAGGCAAATGTTCCGTAGAAGAACATGATCAGCGTGCAGTATATCCACTCAAAGATGGCGGAGGCATGCTGCAGGGCGAAGCTCTCCTGGCAGAAAAAAACTCCACCTGGTGATCAGAGGGTTAAAGAGAGCAACGGCTGCACGGTGAGAAAAACGCCTCAACAGCATCCTCACACTCAGTCTTTATGAGTCTGCTTAGCATTGTTTTTATTTTTCATCTAAAATTTTATGAATACTAGTTCCCCACTTTAAGTGGAGTTTGACCTTCACAAAGCTTCCTGTGTCTGAAAGCAAACGCCACATAACAACCAATGAGTTGCATCCTTACTCATTTTCAGTCTGCGTTTTCATGGTGCATCTAAGAATGGGTCACTGCATCGCATTTTATCCCTACATGCTGCTTTACAGACGTGACAGTAACAAGTAATATTACTTTTTTTTGTTTACTGATGGGCCCAACACTGGTTACAAATGTAAACACATTTATGGTCATGAAACTGATCCATACTGATCCATGTTTTTCCATAACGATCCATGCTGATCCATCCATCCACCCTGAGCTCCTGCCTGACGTCTTGCTGTCTCTGTGGCTCAGAACATCTATAGCTGACTCTGTCATAACTCCTACACCCATTAAAGGGTGCCATGACTGGAAATAAATAAATGTTTTTGCAGCAATCCCTGCAACAAAGTATGCTGTACTGTGGAAGTAGATCCTTTTGGCTGCTCCCTTCTCTCAAAGGGTCATCACAGCAGCATTTTAGATTTTTAAACTTTTACCCTGGATTATCTTCCTGTTTCTCCAACTGCAGCTGTAAAAGAGGGTCAAACTAAGCAGAAGCAACCCTTGTATTGTGTTGGTTAGGAAAGTGTTTTCCTAAAAATGCTGGAAGAAACACAGATTAGCTTCAAGGATACTGAGCACCAGGGCGATGAGGGTCAGCAGGGCCATCCCCACACGTAAGTGACCGATCCAGTACTCCTCCTGGGTCTTGGCCAGTCTGTAGGTCAGAGCTGACTGAAGGCACACAAACAGCATGCTGGAGGGGAAGGCAACTCCAGCTCCAACGTAGTGAAGGACTTTAGCAAAATCCACCTGAGAAACAGACAGATGGACAAAAACTGAGGATTTAGACGTAGATCTCAAACGTGGTACAGATGAGAAAGACTGACTGTGTAAAGTGCTGAGTGCAGGCTGACAGGTACAGTTCAGCAGACAATAACAAATCTTATGCAGACTATATTTAACTGCAACACAAATACACAATCAGTGTTTGATGAAGCTTTACTGATGTTCCTAAATAAGCAGATATTTACAAAGGTTTTGATATTAAACTTTTAGGACAGAATAAACTGATATTACCAACCGTCTTTCATAAGGTCGGGTATTACTATAACATTCATGTTCTCCAGAAGATGAACACATTTGAAGGTCCCCCGCTGACAACGTCAGGTTTAAGTTTGTGTTTTAAACCAAAATGTCTTAAAAACTATTCCATATAGGAGAGAATAAACTTGTATTATAGTAGCAAAGGTAATAAAATCCAATTATTGGATGCAATTCTCTAAAATACACCTTTTAGCTGGAAGTGTAACTGGTTTACTTGATGGGATCCAGAATATCATCCACACCTCGTGGTCTTCTTGTGGGAACATCAGAAGAAAACAAAGCTGATAAAAATACAAACACAGGTCACTGTGACCCAGCGGTGGCTGACGAGGAGCATACTCTGCAGCAGGAAACGGGATCATTTCATTATCAGCTCAGACACTGGAGTCAGTGTCAGCTTGAACTTAATGATGAGCAGTGAGGTTCGTGCCATGAACTCGTTTCATTATCACAGATGAGTTCATTAATAAGATGCTCTCCTGTATTCTGTGAGAGCTCACGGACATTTTCACATGCAGCAGCTGGTTTTTATGATGACACGTCTAGAGTGGGGCCTGTGACAGTGGTGCATTATGGGGGAGATGCACAGCTGTCTGATTACAGGGAGAGAGACAACAACAAATACCCATTCAGCCTGAGTTACAGGTGTGCTTATTCTGCACAAAGCATCTGAAAGCTCTTTGTTCACGAATGACTTTTATGTGGGTTGAATCCTCTCATATCCATCAATTTAGTTCATTTTTATATAGCGCCAAATCACAGCAACAGTCGCCTCAAGGCACTTTATATTTTAAAGCTTTATATTAGTGCTACAATAATTATAGAGAAACTCCAACAGTCAAAACGACCCCCTACAAGCAAGAGCTTGGTGACAGTGGGAAGGAAAAACTCCCTTTTAACAGGAAGAAACCTCCAGCACAACCAGGCTCAGGGAGGGGCAGTCATCTGAGGGTGAGGGGAGGGAGACAGGACAACTAATGATTGAATGCAGAGTGGGGTCATCTCTGCATTAATTACAAAACTGATTCAAGAAGGGCGATCAGAAAAGTGTGAGAGGACCCACATGGAAGCATTGTAAAATTGAAATCTTTAATATAAGAACAAGCCATGGTCATACACCACAGGGCAGTCAGTGAAGAAAAAAATCCAGGCAAAAGGAAATGCCTATGATCACACACAAAAATGCCAAGAACACAACAAAGGCTGTACAAAACCAGAGTACAGGCAAACATGGCAGCTGGGACTGCGATGTACGTACTGAGGATGCCGATTGGCTTACTGGAAACAGATGTGACTAAACACAGGTGAACCTGATTAGGGAAGGTCACACAAGTACCAAGAAGGGAACTGCTTTTCCTAATCACTTTTCCTTGATGGAAATCATCATGAGGTGAAGGGAAGGAGTGAAGGGAAACTGGTAAGTACTTAGGAAAAGAGCAGCACAGTGCTCAGAGAATCACTCCTTAACGAGCAGATCCACATATATCCACAAAACGTGCGTCTTACAGTCAGGAAAATTCCCTCCGTCCATCTCTTTTCCAAGCTGGCCTGGAACAAAAACTCATGACCGTCCTTTAGGCTGCATTACAGCAAAGGGCAACAAAGTGAACTCAAGCAAATCTTAAATGTGCTCTGATCAATTAACATAGCTCATAATCCAGACTTAGATAGCACACCTCTCTATAAACCTATGTTCCTCCATAGTGTAGCGGTTTACGTATGCACATAACAAGCAAAAGAGCCCCGTTTCGATCCTGGGAGGTGACAGCGGGAAGGGTGTCCAGTATAAAAAAAAAGAAAGCAAAGATTACCTGCTGTGGTAAACCCACAACTGATTACAGCAACACAATGCTCGTGGGCCCGCTGTGGCTTTACCAGCCTGTATAATCACATCAGGTTACAGTTTTGTTGGTTGTTTTCATGAACAGTTTGATGATGCAGCCCTGTGACCTGTGGGAGGGTGTGATCTTGTTCCCTTTCATAAAGGATGGTTCAGTGGCTCCTCTGCTAAAGGAGCCAATAACACAGCCTGCTGTCCTTAGAAGAGAAAAAATCTTTTAAATCTTATTCTGGGGCAAACGTGCCAAACTGTTTTGTGCTTTTATGACCCTGTGAGCACTAAAATAAAAGTCATGGATCACTTCTGATTAATAATAATAATAAAAAAAGGATCATATATGAATGTCAGCGTCAAACACTCTGGAATACTAAAGTGGGAGAGTTTAAAAAATGCACACACACCACCAATGAATGAACCCACAATAAACTCTTATTGGAACAACACGTGATACAAAACAATGCTGTAGTACTTTTCCTTTTCTTGGCTGTATCATTCATGATTTCCTGAAACTGCACCCCCACCACCATCACCACCACCACACACACACACACACATTTCTTGGAGACATAAACAGGGTGGATTGGGCTGTTTATTAAAGTGTCAGAGCCACACATGTTTCTATAGTATATCACCCCCACATCACCCACGAACTCCTGCCATGTTTACGCTGAGGAAACTGTGGGATTCATTATATAAGACTGAGGGAGGGGGGCAGTGCAGCCAATCAGCAAGCAGGGGAGGGTCACCTTTAACCGATATTGGGTGAAATGGATGAAAAGTGGTGAGAGTGGACTGTACAGCGAGTCTGAATGTATTTCAGGGGGCCCACATGTGTAGAGACAGAGCAGGAGTAACCTGAGACATCAGCCTGCATTACTGCACACGTGCCTGAGTATCAGCACTTCTATCTCCGGCTCACATGCACAGTGGAGGCCAAATTACTCTGATCTTTGTCTTAACGCATAGTTTATATTTTATTGCCCTGGGATTTTATTTATAAACATGTTCCTGGATTTATACTTGGTTTTAGTCTCATTGTTTACCTTCAATTAAAAAAAGATGACGTGCACGAATTCTGCAATCGGTTTACACTGGTTTCACATGTCCTGTGATTTTACAGTGGGTAGGCGCTCGCCTTGCAGCCGGAGGGTTGCCGGTTCGAGCCCTGTCCCTGTGCTGTGTTATGTCCTTGGAAAAGACACTTAAACCACATTGCCTAATGGTAGCGCCGGTCTCTGACTGCATGACCGCAGATGCTCGTCTCTGGATGAGTGATCTGGAACGATCATTTCGTTGCGTGCCTTGTATGCACAATGACAATGAGTTGAATCTAACAAGTACAGCCATGATTCCAGATGATCATTCAACCACAACTCATCCTATATTAGCTGCTTTAGCCTGCCCACAGTTCCTCTGCCTCTTCAAGCCACTTTGCAACCCACTTCCACCCCAGCTCCCCTGACCTCTTCAGGTCCTCCCTGAACTAATGATATGTGCAGTTTTGTTCCTGCTGTAAGGTGGCTCGCTTAAATGTCCAACATACACAGTAGTTGTAAAAATCACCAGTCCAAACCCTGTTTGTCACCTTCTGTAATATCCAGTTATCCGGGTGCTGATTTTAATAATAAAGGTAAAAATATTCCTAAGTACTTATCATAACTGCAGTGACAAGTGAAAACATTTGCTCTGAAAAGTAAAAGAAAAAACAAAGAATGCAGGAATTATGAGTAAAATGACTGATAGACTTTGGATGTCTGAATCTTCACCAACAATCTGTAACATACCATAAAATCATCACATGTATCACACATGAAGTCAAGAGTAAAGACTACACTCAAAAAATTATTCTTGGCCCTTGTAAATGTGAAGCAATAATTTTGAGCAAAATGCAACTGAAATATATAAAATCAAAGATTTATTGATTCAAATAATTTATCATTAAGGAAAATATGCTTGCTATAAAGGGAGTGCATACCAATCAAGTTAATGCAATTTAATGTAAAGCATTAATTTAATGTAACAAAATCCCATAAAAAATTTAATTTAAAGTCAACATTTTGGGCATAAATATTTTTTTGATCTATAGCTGTAAAATAAATGTAGCAGAGTCCAACATGAATGTGGTGAAGCAGAAATGCTCGAGTAAAGCACACACAGCAGGAAATCAAGTGCAGTATTTGACTGAAATACTTTGTTTCTCATGTGCAAACTTAAGACATTAATTAATATCACTGTGACACTCAAAAGCTGCACACATGTTGCATTCCTATCACGACCAGACTAAGTGGAGGTTTAGCAGCAGACTTGGTGCAGGTCAGCACCGAAAGCATCAAGAAATACATTATGAGCTCGTTCCTGAGCAGCTACTGTAAAAACCTGCATGTACACTCGTGTTCTCTGCAATAAAACCAGCTTCTGCAAACCAGAAGAAAAGGAGACCTGCAACTTATTTTTCAAAGTGAATGGGAGCTTTATCATGAGCACACGCCCTTAAATTACACCACGTTCGAGTGTACCGAGGGCAGAGACAGACCCACAACACTCAGCCAAAATGTTGTTTTTATAATTACAATACCACAGCGAGACAGTTTCCACACAAAACAAACAGAACATCAAAAAGAAATGTGCTGGAAGCTCTACAGAGAGCTGAGAGTCTGCAGGAGGAACATCAGAGGCCCGGCAGCCGCAACACAGCAGAAACTCCGCATCCATCAGTTAATAACACAATCCAGTCCATGACTCAATTCTTCTACCAACACGTTTAAATAGGAAGGAGAAACAGAGCTGCAGTGCGTGCACTTAGCCACCTTTACTGAACAATGGGCTCCACCACAGACTGAGAGGTGCAGCTCCTCATTGTGTAACTCCATGTCTTTGATGCTGAGACTGAAGCTGGAGAAAGGCTCGCTAACAGGTTTCTGAAAATACTTCTGCAATATAATGTTACTCTACAACCATGTAGACCAGAGTTTAGCAGCCTTTACTATAAAAAGAAAAATCTGTATGGAGCTGGAACATCCGGACTGAACTTCATAAAGAGGTAACACAGCTGTTAATTATAAATTACATTATTAATAAGTGCAAAAAATAAAATATTTCAACTCCTTCTACTTCAAAGAGTTTCTGTCAGGAAGCATGAAGGAAAACTTCTCTCATTATCATCTTTTTCCTCAGGTCACATAGCTGTGACATCACAACGATGTGATTGGTCAGTAGCATAGATGGTCCTGGAACAATATCAGACACACCTGTGAGTTTTCTAACACTCACCCCTGTGACACCCCCCCCCCCCCCCCCCCCCCCCCCCCCCCCCCCCCCTCCCCGCCTCTCCCCTCCACAGCTGCCTTCAGTCCACCATCAACCGGCCTGGACCATCTCATGAGCCCACATCTGTATATACATGCTATAATCACCTTATTAGTCAGAGAATATGCAGCAGAGCTCCTGCTGTGGATGTTTTCTATCCACAGGAGTGCCTTCATCTGACCATGTTACACTGCAGAAACATAAGCCATACTGTAACTAACTTCATCTCAGTGATTCTGCTTCAGATACCCATGCATATCTAACAGTAACACCCCCTCACGCTGCAATGTTTGTAGACCCAGCAGAATGTAAATTCTCATTATGATTAAAAAGAGTCCAACAGAGTCCTGTACAGTTTAAACCACAAGACTTCCATCCAGAAATGTGAGGTTAGCGCTCATGTAACACCATTATTTTTGAAACCCGGTTTCATTTTTTTCCTTGTACATTTTGTTTTTGGTTTGATTTACAGACAAAGTTCCTCAGTTATGTCTGGATCATAGATCAGGTTCATGCAGACCCTGTGTGAGAAGCTTTTTTCTCACTCCAGAAAGGTCACCCTGTTCCAGAAAGCAGGTTCAACTAACTCTGACTTGATCAAATAGGTAAGTCTTAGTTTTCCATTCCAATAGAGCTGATCAGAGTTAATTTAATCAAATCTATTTTCACCCTGAGTTAATTTAAAAAAAGCCATCATCAATGGAGCTGCGATACCAGGAATCACCATGGCAACAGATGAACACATATCAGTGTGGACCATGGTGTTTCAAAACACGAGGGGGAGATCAATCCTTTCAATCAGCAACATCCACTCATTAAGTTCTCCTTCTTAGATCATGAAGCTGGAATCCTAATTTTACATTAGATTAAATCAAACGTTGAATTTTCAGACATCTGCTGATGAGCAGCTTAGGGTCACAGATCTGTTACCCTGTTAACTGGCATGAGGTTTGAGTTAGCTTCGTTT
This sequence comes from Archocentrus centrarchus, assembly GCF_007364275.1. Classification (NCBI taxonomy): domain Eukaryota; kingdom Metazoa; phylum Chordata; class Actinopteri; order Cichliformes; family Cichlidae; genus Archocentrus; species Archocentrus centrarchus. Next base: position 18,324,171 of record NC_044364.1, on the reverse strand, counting down.
CCCTCATCTCAGCATTAATAAAGTCTGTCCTGCATCAGCTGGAAAAAAAGAATATAAATGGCAAAGACGTGTGTGATAGATATTTTGGATTGGATTGGAGTTTAAACCTGGAGATCAGCATTCCAAAGTCTGGATGCAGATTAAAGTTGTTTCATTATAAAGACTAAAGCAACCTCTGGTAGCAGGTATGAAACATGATGCAGGGGATGCTTCACTCTCCACTCAGAGATTAAGTACCCTTTATTTGAGCTGAGGAGAGGCAGGTTGGTCTGACCTCCTTCATTACCTTCATGCTGTCATGTGGCACTGACCTATAAACACTGCACAGCCTTATCTGTCCTGTAAGGTCTGAACACTCCAGTAGATGTGGAAAAGTACTAAACTGCCCTTCTCTTATTGTATTTCCTACATACAGCAGAAAAGCACTGAGGTTAGTTTGTTTTTGGGCTGCACGTGGGATACAGGCTTCCGCCTCCGTTTCAAAGAAAGCATCTGCACAATAGCCGGAGGCGGCTTAAATCACACACAGTGAGACTTCAACACAAATTATGTAACTTACTTTTTGAAAGTGCAGCATTTTTCACATATAAATATCCCCCCTGAATTGATATTGTTTAACTATTGCATAAGAATGATCTGGGACCTTTCAGGGCCACTGTCACAGTTTTCCCTTCCTCTCCCAAGTCTCTCTCTCTCTCTGTCTGCCTTCCTCACCACACTCAGCAGAAAGTAACTGGTGGGAAAATATTAACCAGCTTCTCAAAGTTTGTTTACTAGTTGGTGAACTAAAACCTCACTTCATTATCTTCAAATATTTTTCAATCAGTGTGCATCTAAATCTGCCTCTAACTCCTGCAGGCTTCCTGTGGAAGTATCACTGCTGGAAAGGACCCACACAATGGAATACATTCCCTCTATGAAACTAGAATACAAGTTAATTAGTTGAGCTAAATATAAGTTATAGTTTAATAGTGCCCCAGAGAAACAATGCGGATACTCTTTGATATTTCCACATAGCTCTGAATGTCCTGGACACTGAACAGAGTCTGCCTAAAGCCACACGGGAGCACTTTTACTGGCAACTCTCCCAAAAAAAGGAGTTAATAATAAAGAACTTTCACCATTATCACCTTTGATTTACATGAAGTGAATGATTGCACATGCAGGGATGATGGCTGTGGGCAAAGGTCTCCATGAACACACATTTTTACTGTAACCGTACCTTCTGCTGAAAGCCTGCAAAGACCGGGCTGCAAAGAGCCAGTTGTTACTCCAACTGGCTCTGATGGGACTGATTACCTGAAAGTTTCCCACCATGATGAGCCCCGCAGAGCAGATCCACCCGGTGGAGAGGCCGGCCGTGTTGAGGATGCAGTTCTGGTGCTTCTCGATCACGTGAGCGTAGCGCAGCAGGCTGATCAGCATCACTGGAGGAGAAGATGAAAAAGGAAACAAAGAGGGTTTTGTCAACCAGTTATGTAACCATTTTATTTCTGTGCCCACACTAGAAACTCTTTCTGAGGTGTTTATGATTGCTCCAGCTGGACGAGCCTGATCTCCAAACAGGAGAGAAATAACCTCAGGGTGACACATCGAGCTCTGTGTCCTCTCTGAAACAGATTTGTTTAGGCTGCTCGAAGGCAGCAGAAAGAAGACGCACACATTATCAGCATTTGAATTAAAAGGGTGACGTTGTTACTCCAAAAGTCATTCGACTCCTGAGGGAGATATCAAATATAACTGGGCCTGCCTGGTACCCCTCATTGCAGAGTAAGATTAACAGAGTACTGCCAGTCTTACAGTTTCCAGCATCACTGGGTTAGAGCTGGATCCCACATGGATCAGACCAGTGGAACCTGTTAAAAGTACATTCTTCCTCCCCACAGTTGCCAAGTGCTGCTCATAGATCATCTGATTGTTGGGTTTCTGTTGTGGAGTCTACAATACAACATGCCTTAAGACAACTGTTGCTGTAAACTGTTGCTTTATAAATAAAGCTCAATTAAAATGTAATTTTTCTCATAGAGGCAGGTATAACAATAAAACTGATGCTGTTCAAATTGCACAGAATAAACAGTGGAGTCTGGGCAGCTAAAACCTGATGACTGTGCACATCTCTGTGTGAGCAGATTCCTGACGTCTGTTTACTAAACGGCTCCTTCAAAGCTTCCCAGCAGTTTCACGCCGCCCTCCCATCTGATGTTCACGCCATTCACATCTGGCACTCATCACCCTGCAAACTGCAGAGAGTGACTGTTTTGATGTTCCCGAGGGTTGTCCAGCAGTGGTCAGTTTTTGGTGATCGAGTGCACTCCGCGATAAGACTCCGTGTTTTGGGTTCTGGGTCATACGTGCATTTCGCGAGCTGCTGCAAGGCGAGGGTTCAACTTTCAGGTTCTTCTACCCTCACACTACACCTTTGAGTTAAACAAACTCCCTCACAAACATAAAGTGGGTGTTGTTTATGAGAGGGGAATAAAAAAAGAGGGAAAGCTTTGATGTGTGAGCTCGCTGATGCCTGCACATGAGTGGCTTTTAGAAAATGTATCCATCTATATGAAAAAAATGCAAATGTTCTCCTCTTCCAGCATCTGTGAGGATGCTTTCATTTGCCACACTCATAGATTAAAAAAACATCTGGATTCACTGAACTTTCTATCTTATTAAATCTTTAATTCATGACCTCTTACAGAGAACAGAGACTAAGCTGAATGCTCTAATTTTAACAGGCTTCACCAAAGTCAACCATAAAGAAAAATCTGCATTTACATAGAAAAACTTGTTTTTCAGGTCCTCTCTGTAAGTATTTATCTACCTTTCTTCACATCAAAATAAGATGCTGACATTTCTTAACTTGGAAAGAACATTGCTCAGTCTGGGACACCACGGGCCATCATTCCCGAGTCAGGATCATTAAGTTACAGATCCGAGGGCACAAATGTTTCATGTGCCCTCACCGATTTAATTTTAATGCTTTTAATAATCAGACAGCACACAGTATAAATCTGCTTTTCTCTTTCCTGTGTTAGGCCTGATCCTGCTTGTTTCACTCATTCTGGGAGCTGAGTTTGGGAGAGACTCATCAGGTAGGTGAGAAATAAGCTTGTGTAAGAGGGGTTATTGTAATTTGTTTTACCATTTAAATCATTTTTGTTTTCAGTAATATTACAGTGTGGTGTAAGAGCGTTGCTCAGCTTTAGTGATTCCTGTTAGATTTGACCTGTGGCAGCGCATGGTTACAGGTCAATAACTAATTTGCCTTTGGGTAGTGACACGTGCATCATGCATGTAGAAAAATCTGGGATGAAAAAGAGAATAAACTTTATTTCCACTGTATTTTTACTTCAGTTTCTGCAGCTAAAGCAAAAAGGATCAATCAGAGGTCTCAGCAGCTGCTTAGGCCCCAAGTGATATAAATTGCTTATCAGAGGGTCAGTGAGGCTCCATGCAGATGACACTTTGTGTGACCGGCCAAAGTCATCACACACGTTACACTATAATGTGCCAACTACACGTGTGCTCCTTAGGCTGCCTTCAAATCAGAAAAATCCTGGTCTTAATGAAAGTCACTGAGCTGTGTTACAGTCTCCTAACAGAACTCAAAGCTGTCAGGAAATGTTAGTTTTGGTTTTTGAACATTGTTCTCCCAAATCCTGAAATCGAGGGGAAAACACTTTCTTCAAAAACATCTTCAAAATCTGAAGTTAGAATTATAATAATGGTTCATCAGTGATGTTGACTTAGACATCAGAGGGTTTTAAGCTAGTCTATGACCTTTTTATAGTCCTACTTATATGGCTTAACTTGGTTCAAGAAGAAGGACACAGAAAAAATGGAAAAGACATGAAAAATAAAATCCAGAAATGGACTGAGGAGGCAGTGCAGGCTTATTTCTGGTCGCTGAGGAAAACCCAAAGAGATTTAGAGAGCTGCGTAGTGAGCGGTGGTGGTCCAGTGAACTAGAGCATGAATGAACTGAGTGAAGCAGTGACAATCAAAGTCTTATTTTCTGTTTTCCTGCTACGTTCTAAAGATTTTGATGTACAGCAACCTGGTGGCAAAGTTTTATGAAGCTGTTGTCGCTGTTGCTACTGTACATCAGCAGACTGATTTACCTGATCGTTGTGTGTCTTTGCTGCAGTGAAAATGCTGCAACACAAAGTTCTGAAGGAAACCCACAACTCCCTGAAAAACCTCTGTGCCCTTTGGATTGATAAACAGCTAATGTGTGTTAACAGCCAGTTCTTAGATAAATATCTTTCAGGGAAAAAGCCTGAGCTGGAATGGGTTAACAGGTTTTTAGACTTCCCCCAAATTCCAGCATTTTCTCAGAAAAGCAGCAAGAACCTAGGGTGCACTGGAGAGAGGTCACCTTAAATAAATGGCTCTGTAAAGAGTGCAAATAGGCAGCTTCAGTCAGGACACTCAGGTTAAAGGTTTCACAATATATTGCAATATGTGTTTGAGTTCATGGCGTGTTCACAGGAAACTGGAAACACCAGGCAAACAGTTTCTGACTGAGGCTCCTGCAGTTGCTCTCAAATCTGGGACGAACCACCCTCACTTTGATGTGAAAGCCCTGCAAACATCCATTTATACGGTTCCAAAATTCAAAGTTTATCAGGGTGAATTCCCTGAGTGTAAATTATCAGAATTCTGACAAACATTTATAAAGCAAACAGAGAAAAAAGAGCCAATATGCACACTGGGCTTATGAACCCTGAGTAAACCACACAACCCTATGGTCAGAGCGTGAATGCTTGTGGGTCATTTGATGCAGAAAAAGACACTATTGATGGCCTGGTCTGAATTTTTCCCTCAGACTGAGGGCTGAGGCAGGAGCTGGCAGTGCAACAGAAACTTGGCTGGAGCCTCTACAGCTGAAAAAATAAGTCCTGTCCAACCACAATGTTGGGTAAATATGTGCAAGAGTTAAAAAAAAATACTATGAAAGTGTATCTGGCTGAATATTTGTAGACCAAAACTGTACTGATACTTACCCATGAAGGAGCCAGTGCTGCATATGAGGCTGAAAAAGCAGCTTTCAGGTGGCAAACTTCCACATTTACTACAATGGAAACACAGAGGAGAGGAGGGCTGGTTAGTACGGCCTGTCCTCCAGGAGTGTAAGCTCAAACCATGACCCCCATGCCTGCTGTCATATATCCCTTCTTGATTTTTATTTTTACTGTGCAGCACTTTTAAACAGGAACTGTGGAAAACTGGAGAGCCCAAGGATGTGTCCTTAGCCGCTCTGTGGTACTAAAACCATGCCAGCATTTTTTGCATAAATGCAGAGACCTGTGGGAGGCCAGAAAGAAGGACACAGATCTGTATCTGCAGCTCAGAGCATAACAGCTAAAATATTTCCCATATTAGATTATTCAAAGGGTGAATCTTCTCAGCAACACATGTTCACCACACTGGATATCATGTATTTGTGGGGGGAATAAGTGTTTCAAAGACTCACAAAGGACCTACTGCACTTAACAACAGCCCTTCTTCCTGCTGAGGTGAAGAGGAGCCTCACTCTGGCAAATGTGGGCTTATCTAACATCATAAACTTAATAAAAGAGAAACATGCACATCCAAAAAATTAACCTGGGTGCGGGATCCAAACAAAACTCAATGAAAAAAGATGAGGTCCGCACACCAACAAGCTCCTTGTGAAATTTTAATCCATCAGCATTTAAAAGAAGTAAAAAGGAAAAAACTTCTTTTCTTTTTCTTTTTTTTAAACAAAGGGGGCCAAAAATAAAGCAACTGTTTGTTTCAAGTGAAAAACAAAATTCAGCCATGGTCATGAAAAAAAGAATAACCACAGACCACAGCAGGATGCATCATCTGATATCTGTGGTCCAATCTTTTATTGTGTTCCAGTGAAACTGTTATTACTGCAAAAGTAGAAATAGGACCCTCAGTCTGCTTCCTGGTGGTTTAATGAAGGACAGGACAGGAATGATTACAACATGCAGCTGTTTTGTTCTTTGAAGATCTCAAACATTACAAGAATCAGACAAACCCAGGGTTTCACAGATAAACACACAGCAGCAGCAGCTTTGCATTAAACTCCACCTGTAATACCTGCAGAGCTGGGATCACTGACCTGATAAGTGGTATGTTGTCCAGGGTGCAGCACAGTACAGGTCCCCTCTGTAATGGAAGTGGCTCCACACAGGACTCATTGTAAACCCTGTAAACATACGTGCATGCATGCTTTTATTTCAAGCTGCAAATAGACACTGAGAGCACGAGCAGAGAGGTGTCAGGGAAAGTATCGAAGGACACTCACGTAGACCCAGCTGGACACACTGAAACACAGTCATCATAAAGAAGTTCTAAATAACCTGATTGTCCTCCTACATTAGGGTCTCTTCCTTCTCCTCATACACAAAATGTTCAATGATCAGGCTGAAAACTGAAGTTGCCACTGCAGTCAAAACTTCACTAGTACAACAGTGGTCCAGTTGGACTTTCTCTTACAGAGCAAAAAAGATGCCATTATTGAAATGAAGAAATCAAATGCACATTTACATACACATTATTAATAAAAAAAATATTTAATAGATCACTAAGCGTGGTGGGCAGACAGTCCACAGCACATGCAGAGACTAGTATTTCCATACATATGCTTTGTAAATATAGACAGGATATTTATATGTTTCTCTCATACGGTGTTGCATCTGGACTGTCACGACCAAACCTGTGACGCAGCCCGATCAGGGTGTGCTGTGGCCACAAAGAAGCTTTTGTGAGTTTCTCTTTTGTTTGTTCTAATCAATAAAAGGGTGATATAAAATAACACACCCGTGCAATCAGAAAGCCCAAGGAGAATATCCAACAGACAACAGCTGGTATGATTTTCATTTTGGAGCTATTTTTCAACCAAGATCAGATGAACCCAATCAGCTGGGAGTTACTGAGCATTGTTCAGTGTTTGGAGACTCTCACACTGCAGGCTTACTCACACTCCCTCCAGTTTCTTAAAGCCGAATGGGAGGCAGAGCCTTCAGCTATCAGGTCCCTCTCCTGTAGATACCCTCTGTTTCTAAGATCAGGCTTCAAACTTTCCTTTTTGACAAAGCTTACTGTTAGAGCTGGATCAGGTGAACCCTCCCTACAAGTTCAGGCTGCTGGGAGACTTCCCATGATGCACTGAACAATTCTTCTTCACTCCTTCTGCACACCTGTGATGCTGCCAGACAAAGTCTCTGTTTTCTTCATCTACAGAGTTTCTGAACATCTTCACCCTGGAAGGACTTTTTCAAAAGCTTCATTTTCACGGACCTAAAATGGCATTTACATGTAGACAAAAGCCCAAAATACATAGAAAAAAAAATCTGCATTCACCAAAATGCAGACAGGGCCTAAACCTGCATTCATTCACAGGTAACCTGAGGGTGTTCTGACCTGATGCACCACCACATGCAGGTCTTCAAATCTTCAAAAGAACAAAGCAATGTGCCTACACAGGCGGGAAAGGAAGCGACAGCATGCAAACAAACACGATAGAAAAAGTGTGTCAGTTTTATGTGTTTTATGGAGAAAGAATCACTGCTGTTTTCAAGTAAACACACAGAGAACCTTTAAAGAACCTCTAACCTACATTATTTGATTTGGCTCATTTCTGACCAAACACAGCACATCATTATGTTATCAGACACTTACTGCTTTACTCATCCAGCAAATGAGGACCACCATCATCATTAACTCGAGTCTTAGTTTGTAAATTTTTAGGTAAAAATACCTGACTCTGTTTACTGATCTCTGACCCTGTATTTCCACTCTATGATATTTTAATCCCACAAACATTTTAGATGAAAAGGTTCTTCCAGACCACATTTCCACTGTGGTCCATAGTCTTTCTAAAGACCCATGAAGATGGGACAATTTGATGGAAATAACACACCTTTATGACAGACTCCATCAGGTGGTAGTAGAGGGGGATTTAAGTGGTGATGCTTTGCAAATGGAGTCACGAGCTGACATCATGTGCCCCATTTTTTTAATGTCTTTGAGCTTTCGTTTTACTTTTGCCTGTTTGACATAAGCAGAGGTGAGTGGTTGGATGCAGCCAGTAAGGCGTGTGCAGCAGTCCTGCTTTAATGTCGACATCTTTGACTCTTTGTTTTTATCTAATCTATAAACTCTGTCCTAGTGAGACCAGCGTCTGGTCTCTGCACCAGAAACAGTTTAGGAAAAGTTTCATCGTCGCTTTGGGAAACTTCTTGATGTGGAAAGCTCACCAACATTACCTTTACCTGCCTTTAAAATGAACTCAATATGTGTGTGTGTTTGTGAGTGTGAGTGCCGTACCAGTTGCTCACTGGGCAGACGTGCTGGTTGTAGAGAGCCATTGCGTATCTGCAGAGTTAAAGAAGACGAAAATCTTTGGTCAAAGATCTGAACAGACATGAAATCAAGTACTGTACTGCAGTATTTGAAAGTATTATCACATCCAACTAAAGTCGGGCCAGGCTCCAACATTTTTTCCACTAACTAAACACACACGAATCACCACACCACACTGGATTAATTATTTGCATGTTGGTGACTCTCCTCCTTGTGCTACCATGAGCTTTTTAGATGAGGCTTAAAATCATGACTACTGTGAGATATACCAAGACAAGCAGGTGTAGCTGGTTGCTGTAAAGCCTTATCTCCTCTAATCTGAGTCAATGAACTGGAGCCCTCCACCATGTTTGTGCTGTTGGTGCGTTTTTCCAGAAATGAACTGACAAGTATCAAGCTTCTCTGTGTGCTGCAGATCTTCAAAGAAGTCTGTGCTCCAGTGAGATTCTCGTATTTTCAACAATCACTCAAATCCCAGGAGAAGCTCCTCGTGAAGGAGGCCTTGGCTGCAGGGTGAACTGAAACCACTGCAGAGAGGTCTTACTCTTCATTTGTCTTCTACTCAGGCTTAGGCCCGAAATCCTGCAAAATGTGTGACGGTTCTACAATCCTTGCTGTTTTGTTTCATGCTCTTTTGTGGAAACATTGTAGGTTAGTACAACATCTACTTTACATAATTTGCTTAAACACAGCTTAATAAATCTGCCAATGAAGTTGCATTATAGCTTTAATATTCCTTCAACTATAACCCACATCTGCCAGCACTCCCATTTTTCTCAGGTTTATCCCAACTATCACAGAGCTGTATGTTTTGTATGTGTGGCTTACTTAGGCAAGTTGGTCCATCATCTCTGAAGCAGTCATTGCAATGCATACAAGTTTTACCCATCTGCTATATTACATGTTGGCAGATGCACTATAACTCAGGTTTAAGTACAGTATGTCAGAAATACCCAGGTAGACCCTTTCAAAACAACCAAAAGGACATGTTGCACCACAGATCAAATACACAGGACCCAGAAAAACAAGCTGCCAAAAGACGTGACAGCTGGAGTGTCTTTATTGATCACTGATAACAAGGGAATTCTCAGGTCAGAAGAATTGATTTGGCCTTTAGAAACTATGTACAAATCATGTAAAGCGCCCTTTGGTTGATCAGTGTGTTTCAGCCTGTAGCCTTTGTCAGGAACTCTGGTAAAGGCTACAGGGTCACGCAGTAAAGTCACTCCTCATACGACGAAAGGTTGTTGGAGCTTATTGCTCTTCTCCGAGCACTTTGGAAACCTGTACTCTGTACAACAAACAACTGCTTGGAGTCGCATTTAGAAGCAATGATTAAATCTAACAAGTCTGTTTTTGTGTGTAAACCTAATGAATTCTTTTTAGAGCCTCGATCTAACCTGCAGGTAAAAAAAAAAACAACTGAAACAAAGTCCCAAACTCGATGAGGTCTCCTGGCTAACGGCAGTCTGACTCACGTGGTGGTTATGGATGAGGTGTTGGTCATTGCACGTTACTCAAACTGTGTCAAAACCTCCATAAGCATTTATGCTCATGCTTCTGACACGCTCGAGTCACTGCACACGTTTGATGTGACGTCAAAGCATAACCACCCTGTCCCACCAACACCACCCTGTCTCTGTTCAATGGAAAAGTAATTTCTCCCTTCAGAGAGGACACATTTTGGCTTGATATAAATGATTTTACTTGGTTTTGGTTAAAAATATGAACTCCTCATATTTTCCCACCAAAGCCTCACCCAGCTGCTCAGAGCTGCAGCGCTGCTGCAGAGTTTGTGGGTCATGAAAGTAGCTGACAGAGCATTCAGAGGCAGAAACAGGCAGGTGTCAATGCATCTGAACAAACAGCAGGTCTGACGGAAGGATTCAACAAAGGCTCACAGAGGAGACTGAATCCTCTCACTCTGAGAAAAGAAGAGAGGGACATCAGCTGTTTGCTAAATCTGGATGAAGTGCATGAAGACGTTATCCAGGGTTTACTTCAGAGCTCAGTCTATGACCAGTTAGAGTTCATTATCTGGAGCAATAACTAGAAAACATGATGAGACAGAGAAACAAACTAATGTTTAGGTTTTGTTTTAGGTTACACCAAGAATTCATTATTAGAAACGTTTTCCTTTCTCTCAGGCGGCTCGTGAGAACTTGCTCAAAGGAAAACTTTGAGGGTTTTTAAACTTGTTGAGCTCCTCCTAAAATTCAGTTTTAGCCTGGATGGAGGGTCCAAGCGTATCAATACCACTTTTAGTCGAAGCATTAAATGTGTTGTTGATTATATTAGCTCAGCCACAGATATGAGAGACAGTCAAAGATAAACAATCCACATCCGCATTTTTTGTTTTCCACTGAATGTTTTACACACACACACGCACGCACACACGCACGGGCACGCACACACACAAACACACACACAGGTTCTGCTGTTAGAGTGAGCCTGTGTGTGTGTGTGTGTGTGTGTGTGTGTCTGAGTAAAAGGAGTTGGGAGATGAGGAGCTAATGCATGGACACAACGGAAGCTGGAGAGGATTTTTTTTAAACGTTCTCCTGAAACAAAGACCACGCTGCTTCTCCTGGCCTCCAAAAAAGGAAACATTTCACAGTCGTGACCTTTGTACAGTCAGCTAAGATCACGGTGACCACAGCAGGGATAACAGATAACGTATGTGACCACACTCGTGTGCGGACAGCTTGACTCGTGAGTTGCTTTTAGGGGCAGAAAGATCACTTTTTATCATTGTGCATTCAGTGGTTCGAAGGCTGCTATTTAAAGAAGAAGCAGCTGAATGTATTTACTCTGTGATCCTAATCTGATTCCAGACAGGTACATGTTTGCACGAGTGTTCAGAGAGCTGAACTCTGGAAGTGCACAAACAGATGTGAGAATCTGCTGCACATGCTGAGGTACTCACACCACCCATATTCCTGTGATGGTGAAGACGGGCAGGCTGACAGGAAGGATCATCCACAGGGACATGATGAGCCGATCTCCACCACGAGCAGCACCGACGGACAGCAGCGTCGTCACAGACCTGCAGGAATACAGACAGTTACTCTCAGGGAGAGGCTGCAGAAGCTCCTACAGGAGTCTACAGTACAAATATTATAATACAAAGCAAAATTCATGATAGACAATTAATCATCTTCCTGTTCTACACTGCAGACTCTACAGACCCAGTTTAAGGTCTTCTAATATTTTCCACATTAAGTTTCCTTCACTCAATTTGTTACTCTGTTGAGCCTCTTTATTGTCTTATATTGATTATATTTTATGAGGGTTGGCATGTTCTCCTCAAGTCTTGCGTGGGTTCTCTCAGGTTCTCTGGCTTCCTCCCACAGTCCAAAGACATACAGGTAGTGGGGTTAGGTTACCTGGTAACTTTATAAATGCTGTCTGTCTCTCTGTGTTAGGCTGGTTACCTGTCCAGGTGTACCCTGTCATGTCTGTCATGCTGGTCTCATAAACCTGTGACCTGCAGCAGAGGTGAAGAGCTGCCAGACTGGTACCTTCATCACTTCATCACCTCAGGACAGAAAAGGTTTTGTGCTTTTTCCATAAATCTATCATTCAATAGAGTCAGTTAAAAAAAAAGAAGAAATATTAAAAATGTCAAATTTTAAAGGTATTTTGTTCAGTTTATGTCCATAAAAGCAGTGAGAAGTATTATGCTGTGTAAAAGGTAAATACAAACAGAGTGCAATGATCTGTAGGTCTCATAAATCCAAACTGTATGCACAGTAGAACATAGAAAACATCAAAAGTTTCAAAGGCTCCATCAGTGCTGACAGGTATATCCAGGTTTTACAGCAACATGTGCTCCAATCCAGAGGACGTGCTTCAGAGGAGCTCTTGCATATTTCAGCAGGACGATGCTAAACTGCATCCTGCAGCACGGCCTCATAGCAGAAGAGTCCAGGTGCCGAACCGGCCTGCAGTCCAGACCTTTGACCGGCTGAGAACATCTGGAGCATTAGGAACCCAAAAATACAACAAAGAGCCGGCACTGCTGAGCAGCTACAGTCCTCTATCAGAGAAGAATGGGACAACATTCCCAAAGTGCTGCAGCTGCTGTCCTCATTCCCCAGATGTTCACAGTCAGGATGCTGCACAGCAGGAAACATGGATCTGTCCCAGTGTTCCTGAGACGTGTTGCTGCCATCAAATTCAAAATGTTTGATTTTGTTTGAATTTAAATGTTTGATGTTTTCTATGTTCTACTCTGAATAAAATCTTTATGAGAGTTGCACATCATTGCATTCTGTTTTTATTTGCATTTTACACCAAGGCCCCAACTTGTTAGGGGTGTTCTCCACTTTGTACTCAGTTATTACAGCTGTGGGCTTATTTCCATATGTTTTTGGGTATTCACACACCAAGAAATCATCTTATTAAATACTGTTATTAAGCTGTTAGTCTTTACTTTCCTTACTTTAATCTAGGAATATTGAAATGTTGCAGTTTTACTTAATTAGCCGGCTTTTTAAACCACCTTTGCAGAAGTCTCTCTCTCACACACGCACACATAAATAAATATATATATATATCTTGACCCGTTTTGAATGACTTTATGAGACATATTAAACCTAAAATCTAACGTATAATAACTTCACTCACTGAGGATATTTATCTGCATTAAATACATATTTCTAATAAATAGTCCACATTTAGTGGTGTCAAACGATAGTAAAATATGTGGAAAACATAATAATCATAAAGTTGTTGAGATGATGGGTAATGATCTGTAAACAATAACAAAATGTAACTAATATATATATATACATATATATATTTTAAAGCCTGTCATGTCTGGCAGATCTTGCAAGCAGAACTGTACAAATGTAAAATGTAACTAATATTAAAACTTCTGTTTTTTTAATTTGGAGTGGTAATAAGTTTTCAATGAATAAACAGTCATTATTTCCTCTGTAATTTCAGGTTATTTCTCTTCCCTGATTTGCATCTACTGAACCTTTAGTGTATGTTATTGTGTTTTAGGTTTACTCGTTTAAATGAAACGGTTGCAGCTGTAACAGTAGTAACTTCCCTTTGGGATCAATAAAGTATTCTGACTGACTGACTGACTGAACATTTTTGCACGGAGCTTTAAAGAGGTCTGAGCAGGTCTGAGCTTACCGTTAATGCTCACTGAAAGCTCTTCAGTCTCAGCTCCTCCAGACTCGAGGAAAAGTTGCCGAAAGTCTCCGTGACGCCGAGCAGGTGTGTCCGATGTTTCATGGTCCAAACGTGGCCGCAGGTGTGTCACTCCATCAGGAGAAGAAGCGGAGGAGGTGGCGTTAATGTGGCGCCGGGTTTCACTCATCACACCGATGATGCTCCCTCCGCAGCCCGGTGCGCTCTGACCGGAGGTGAGCACAGCAGCTGGAGTCCGTGACTGTGACTCCTCCCAGTGCATGCTTTCCACCCGCACTAATTCCAGAAACTAATTTCGCAAACAGATGAATTTTTCTCTCTTAAATGGCTCAAAATGTTTTCCAGGTTTTGCTGCTTTCACGTGTTTTTTGTAAGCTATTGATTTAAAGTTCAGTGAGTGAACTTATAAAGTCATTGTTGTCATCTTTCAGGTTGGATGAGCTTTAAGCTGTCCCACCCTGCAAACCTCTCATTTAAAGACTTCAAACTGCTGCATAAAAACGTCTGACACACTGAAATAAACGGATGCCTCACAGCTTTCTCTCATTTCTACCAGTACTGTTTATCTTGTGCAGAGAGAGCCTAGATTAAAAAAAACAAACACAATCATAATTGAGTCCCCGTGTACAAACAAAAAGAAAACTGATGCATGCATCCACATTATTGCAGATCAGGTGGTGTGGCTGTGGTCCCCCTCATCCATCCATGTGTGCAATAAAACACAGTGACAGGAAAGCAGCACCAAACCCACAGAAAAGAAGAGAGCGGACATCAGAAGCAGCAAACACGATCGGGATGAAGTCAGACAGAGATCAGATGGGGTGGAGGTGGGCTGCAAAGTGGCTTGCTGATGTACAGCAACTGGAGCAGGCTAATATTTGTGAATTAGCCAGATGGATGTGTAGAAGATTATCAGCTATGCAGTATTCCTACTTCTGCTACTGTTTTACTTTAAAAAGGGGACATTTTACCCCTAACTCAATGGGGACAGTTTGCTCGAGGCTCGGAGCAAATTTAAAGAAACTGCAAAAAGTAACATTAACAGGAAGAGCTGAAGGAGACAGGACGGTGAACGTGTGAAGGAAGGCTCTGCATCAAATATAAAGCTGCCTTGTCTTGTCACCCTGCAAAAAACAAAGACTAAATAACAGCAGCAACAGGTCGCTGTGGGGACAGCCAACACGGCGGGCCCCTGCAGATCAGTCAAAAGTCAAAAGAGAGGCTTTTCTTAGGAAAACGCTTCTTTTCATATCACTTAAAAGAAATTTGAAGGCGCTTCTTAGAGAAGTTATTTCACAGTAAAACTGTTTCCTGGAACTATCAAACAGGAATTCAGCAGCTTTTGGAGAGGACCACCCGGCGGGCCACTCAGTGGGTTTCCTCCTGTTTTACATGGATGTCACAATCACAAACTGTTTGAAGCAGTTTTCCAACAAACACATGCTGCAAAGCCTCACAGGGAAACACACCAATATCAGAATAACCAGGTTTTGGCGGCACCTAAAGGCATCCTCACGCGTCTGCTCGCGTGCCTGCTCGCTTTGTCATATCCTGCAGCGGAGAAAACGCCAATGACCACCTGCTGCCACACGAGGGCGCCATAGACTGCAATAACAGAAAGTGGCTGAAAACAAATCAAATGTTTTATTTAAAAACGCGGGCGGACAGGCCGAGTTTATTACTTATGAAAAAGATCAACACCAAACAGCAGAAGTACTCGATTACAGTATGTTTACTTAAAAGGGGAGAGTGCACGTGTAAATGCGCCACTTTTAACCATTCAGGGCCATTTTCCATCATTGCAGGTCGATACTGCAGGTTATAAACATTAATAAAAGTGAACACAGCTACTAAAACATATACTAATGGTACATATTTGGATAGCTACAATTTTATGTGCTGGATGTGTTGATGTGTAAGTAGATCTTTAAACATCATATTTTATGAAATGAGCTCCTGTAACTTGTGTTTTTACCGACATGTTTGTATTAGAGGCTCACATTCAGCTCCTAAAAGTCCCGTCCTGACGTCTGCGTCCCTGTGACGTGTTTCAGTGAGTATCATATGTTTATTGCAGGCTCTCAAACTTCCATCATGGAGCTGAGCTGAACCTGAGCTGAAGGTGTTTATACGCAAAAATCCCCCATGAGGTGCAGAAGTGTGCTTAAAGCTTTTCCTCTCAGCTCCTCACAGTGTGTCTGTCCTGCAGGTCCTCTGGGGTCACCGCCCACAGCTGCAGGACTGTAATGTGCTGAGCATGCAGAGCTTCATCTTCCATCCACCCACCACCTCCCGGAGAGTCCTCGGCTCAGCCTGGACGTTTGCAGGGCAGTGTGCTGCGAGCTGAAGAGCTGCAGGAGGCTTTAACTGTGTCAACAAGACAAATTCCTCCACTTTAACGGTCTCACTGGGACTGAACTGTTTCTGCAGATCACAGAGATGGATGGTGGAGCCGCTGTGTGCCTGTCCATCAAATGATCCTTTACAGGAATGGTTTGGCTGCAGTGTGACAACAGCAGCCTCCCTCCATCCATCATATCAGAAATTACATACAGGAAATACAACTATGTCCTAAAGTATTACAACAGCCTTGTTTACATATTTCTGTGAAACAACACATCATATATATCTCTCTCTCTCTATATATATATATATATATATACATACACACACACACACACACACACTTGTATTTATTTATAAGGTAAAACTTTAATTTCCTTTAATTTATAATTTTTAATTCATTTTTTCCTCTGTAATGCATGCTTATTGAATGCAGTCCTGTTTTTCCCATCCCATAAACACGCACTATGACTGAAATAATAAATGAAGCTGAGCCGTCACCTTCCTGCCAGTGTCAATAAAAACTGACACAGCAACAGTCGAAGCATCAGAAAGGTGAACTTCTAGTAAAGCTGCATCTTTGAAAAATACATCTTTGACTGAGCTTCACATTAAAAATGTAATTTTTCTCATTTTTATCTCTCCCTTTTTTTGTATGTCTGTGTGTGTACATGTCCATATCCATGAAGCCAGATGACACTCATCAGTTAAACTGCAGGAATGTCATAAAGACCTCTAATTTCCTGCTTCTAAATTCAGATAAAACTGACGTTCTTGTACTCAGCCCCACAAATCTTAGAAACATGGTGTCAAACCAGATATTTACTCTGGATGGCATTACCTCATCCTCCAGTAACACTGTGAGGAATCTTTGAGTCAATTTTGACCAGTATTTGTCCTTCAATGCACATATTAACAAATATGTAGGACCGCTGTTTTGCATTTGCGTAATATTTCTAAAATTAGAAACATCTTGTCTCAGAGTGATGCTGAAAAGCTAATTCATACATTTATTACTTCTAGGCTGGATTATTGTAATTCATTATTATCAGGCTGTCCTAAAAGCTCCCTGAAAAGCCTTCAGCTGATCCAAAATGCTGCAGCTAGAGTACTGACAGGGACTAGAAAGAGAGAGCAGATTTCTCCCATATTGGCTTCTCTTCATTGGCTCCGTTAGATCCACAATTGAATTTAAAATCCTTCTCCTCACATACAAGGTCTTGAATAATCAGGCCCCATCTTATCTTAAAGACCTCATAGTACCATATCACCCCAATAGAGCACTTCGCTCTCAGACTGCTGGCTTACTTGTGGTTCCTCGGATACTTAAGAGTAGAATGGGAGGCAGAGCCTTCAGCTTTCAGGCCCCTCTTCTGTGGAACCAGCTCCCAGCTTGGATTCAGGAGACACCCTCTCTATTTTTAAGATTAGGCTTAAAACTTTCCTTTATGATGAAGCTTATAGTTAGGGCTGGATCAGGTGACTGTCTCTCTCTCTCTCTCTCTCTCTCTCTCTCTCTCACACACACACACACACACACACACACATACACACACACACCATTTATGCTACATTAAACCCCAAAGATGTTTCCCTGATTTTCAAAATAAACCCCCCCCCCAGTCAGTGTGTTTCTATGTTCAGGCCTGAATAACAGGATCTGTGAGAACCTGTGAGCCCCTCACAGTGCTTTACAACCTGTCACACCTGCAGCCCATTTAGCATCCCCAGTTAACCTAACGTGGATAACTGGGAGGAACCTGGAATACCCAGAGAGATCCCACTCAAGAGAACATGAGAACTCCACACAGAAAGGTCTCAGCCTGGATTCAAACCACAGTATTCTTGCTGTGAAGCGTCAGTGATAACCACTGCACCACCATCACTGCCAGGAGCCGTCACATTCAGGACTTAAATAGTTTGTTGTGATGAAATTTTTCTGATTAGTTTAGAAAATGAACGGACTAAACTGCCCATGTGTAGATCATCTGGGGTATACACCCACCCACCGACGCAACTCAGTGTGGCCCTGACAATCCTATAGAATACTGTCTTTAAATCTCTAGAAAAAAATATTTAATGTTTAAAATGTCCAGAGCTGAACAGATTTATGAGGCTTCCTGTCATAAAACAAATGTTTTAGAAAATTGGATTGGATTGGAGAAAATGACTGAATTCACGTTTCTGTACCCGCACACTAATATGAATGAAATGAAATGACAGGCTTGAATATCTGCTGCATGGGATCTGTACCTGTTATCACGGTGCAGCCTCTTGTTCATCTGAAGCAACAGACAGACATTTAAAAGCAGAACAGATTTATTGAAAGGTGAAAGCCTTTAACTGGTTTCTCTGTCACTGCAGCTAAAGCCACAGAGGGTCAGAAAACAGACAACACAACCATGACAGAAAACACACACAAGCATGTTCGGCACACACAACAATCATTTCAAGTTTTTCAGTTAACAGTGTGTCAGAGTTCAAGGGTCAGTGCTCCTTTACATCAAACAGCATAAAACTAGTAGAACAGGTTGCTGGTGAAACAACTGCAAACAGTGTTTAGTCAGAAACAGGTCATTTCTCAGGCTCACAGCAGGAAGGTGAGACTGAAATCCAGAAAGAAGTCATTAAACTACCCACAGGAGCACTGTGGCTCCATCACACCAACCTGCAGCGAGTGTGCAGTAATGGTTTTATTAAAGGTGTTCAACCACAGTGCACGGCTCAGCGTACAGGTCTGTAAGCAGGAAAAGCAGCTTCTGTGAGAGCTCAGGCATATAAGACAGGATGTGGTCTGAAAACACGCTGCATATCTCTCAACCTTAAAGAGAAAACTATGGAAACAAGTGCATGGAAACATGTGACATCGAGCAGGCCGATTGCACGAAGGACGTAAAGAAAATTATTTAACAAAAGGGACGTCATCACTTTGTGGCTTCCTCGTTAGCAGCTTGTAAAATGAAGCAGCACAGCAGTTAATCTGACCCTCATCATCATCATGATGATCATCTGGCCATCGGTTTGTTCAAAGGAAAATAAATAACCAGCAGGATCAAAGGGCAAAATCATAAAGGATGAGCAGGATTAAATAAAACACGTTTTAACTAAAGCCAGGGGCCAAAGGTCGGCAATAAAACACAAGCACAGGGGTCCGACCCTGCTGAAGTCACAAAATCACAAAGTTCATTTTTCCTTTTTTTTTGGCTGTTAAATACGTCACAGGAGGCAAACAGTTTCAGGCTAAAAACAGTTATCACTTTTAAAAATAAGCACCCTATAAAAGCTGTAGGTCATAGCTAAACACCTTCTTTATACAGCTGCACAGAAGAAAGCTCATTAAAGTGTCCCAGTCCAGATCAATGAACCGCTGCCCCTCTGACTCACACTGACTGCTCACATATCATCCCCTCATCAACTGTCATCTCGCTCAGAAAACAGTAACAGATACACACTGTACAGTGTGTAAATGTGAAAAACACAACAGGGAATTTAACCTGTTTCCTGGCTGCAGTGTGATCTGGACGGCTCTCATCTGAGGAACATGTTCCTCACTCAGGCCTCATCTTACAAAGTGTACATGTGGCTAAAGCAGCAATAAATATTGGCCATGTTAAAGCAAAGATGAGGTACGTATCAGTAGTCAGTGCACTACCTGCAGTAAAGGATGGTGTGGAGAAGCAGACAGAAGTACCCCTGGGGACTAATTTGATCCACTTTAACGAAATAAATTTCACTTTAGGCGTCTGTTATGTTCAGAATATCTTTACTTTGCTGTCAGCTCTTCTTACGCTGAGCCTGAGCTGTCGTCCCGCCTGCAGAGCCAGCAGACGCAGTAACTTCACATCGATTCAAACTAATATATTAAAGCGAGGCCGCTGCAGGTGAACGAGGTCACCAGGAGAGAAACAGAAACAGTTCTCTGCAGGAGAAGGCTGTTTAACAGCAAAGTGGTTACAGTACTCTGTATAATTAAACTGACACTGCTTTTCTCTTAACTGCCATGCATGAAAACTTTCCTTAGCCTGTGCAGAGACCTGCAGGGTAGCAGGTCGAAGGGAATAAAGACAAATGAATGGCAAACAGGTGTGAGGGCCCACATGATGCACACCTTTAATGCAAGCAGGCCACGAACAAGTTAAATAAGAACAGGTGGGTACCTCAGACTCTTAAAGGAACAGTTCAAATCCTGGCTGACCCGTTCCTCTAAGAGAGCTTAGCATAAAGGCTGTGGGCAGCTTGAACTTCAACTGGAGACAATAATTTATTGTCTGTTCATTTTGAAGTTAAGCAGAAATCTGCAGAGTTTCAATAAGTCTGTTTTAGAAGGAGAGGGCTCTCCCACGCCCCCTGCTTCCAGCCTTCATGCTACGCTAACTAGAGCTAAACTAACCATTTTTTTACACAACATAAAATTAAGTGTTTTTTCTTCCATACAGATCAATGAACATCTTCTTTAAAGCACACGAGCATTTGACAATCAACTGAGTATTTGGCCCTCATAGGGCTGCTATTAGATGATGGGCTGGAGTTAAAGTGAACAAGGCCGGAGTAGAAATGGAGTGGTATTTTAGTCAAACACGGTTACAGTAATGTCCCTCAATCCCCTCGCTTTAATCTTATTTAAATGTGATGAATCGGCACCTCTTTGAGCTGCAGATGCCAAAAACAAGTCACAAGAGGAGGACTTCCAGAGCCTTTAATACAACCAGGAGAATGGCACAGAGGCGCTACTCTGCCTTGGATCCTTTGTCCCTGGGGGAGCCTTGGAGGTAGGTGTTGTAGAAGAAGGAGGCGAAGAGGATCAAGTAGCTGAGGTACATGAGAGAGCCCCACATGATGTTGTCCTCGTTGGACGGACAGCGCACCTCGTGCATCCAGCAGTACACGAGGCCCTGGATGGCCAGGCCCATCACCATTTGCAGGATCTGCAAGGCCGTGATGATCATGGCGCAGGGCCTAGGCACCCGCAGGCCGGCTGCCCGGGCCGCGTAGTACGTGTACATGAGAGAGTGAACCACATAGTTCATGGTCATGAACCAGCCGCCGCCCGCCACCTGGTCCTTGTATGTGTACCAGGAGTAAAGCAGCACGGTGATGTGGTGGTACCAGTGCAGGAAGATGAGGCGCTGCTTCCGCAGGACGATGAACAAGGTGTCACCTGAGGGGAACAGCAGAGAGGAAAAGATTTAACGCGCCACAGCCGAGTACCAAACGCCACATTGTAGCTACTGATGTAAGTTTAGTATTTTTCATTGTTAAGCTACTGTTGAGCCTCTGAAAATTTGGAATTATGTATAAAAAGACAAGTTCAAGCAAACTTTGTGTCAAACCTCAGAGAATTAAAGCTGAAATCTGCACTTCAATCACACCTGGACTGCTTGAAATACACTGTGAGGGTTTCACTGAAGGAAAATTACTAAAACGGTCCAAAAACACTAAGTTTAAAGCAGCTGATGATCTGAAAATCAGCTCAAATAAAGCTCGATTCATGGTTTCATACTCATGTCGGCCTTCGACTGTTAAATGAGGAGCAGACACACAAAAACAAGGCAGCACAGATTATAGTTAAACATGAAATTATCACCCAAACTGTGCTTTGTGAACATTTATCACAGATTTATGGGTTTACGTCGGCTCTTTCACGTGCATTTAGAAACAAATAAAGTGGTTCAGCTTCAAAACTCCTTCACAGGGATCCCAAATCTTATTTAATAAAGTACAAAGTTATTACTGATACAGATGCTGGTCAAAGCCATGAATGTGAGACCCAAGCTGTTGTAAAACAGAACCTGCATTTCTCATTCGTTACTGCTTAGACTGCTTCTCTGTAGAGTGTTTATCCTGCAGCAGGAAGGAGGTCGTGTCCTTCTTGTCTGTGGCTGAGGAAGCATCACTGGTACAGCATCAGCTGTGCACTAATGCACTTTTCTTTCCACCTCAGCATCTGCCTCAATCTACACAGTCTGAGTCAGAGGAGACCACATCACTGTTCAGATCATCCAGAAGAGCAGAGAGGAGCAGAGAAGCATCTGCACAGTGGGGCACACTTTAATCTATCATTTCATTCTTACAGCGACCCAGAAAATAAATCCAGGATCAGTTTAGATCCTTTTGGACAAGAGACAGAAGGACACACCCACACTGTGATAAACACACAGTACAGCATTTATTATAGCATTTAACGTCTCATTTAAACAAAACAACTCTTTTTGGTTGTTGTTTTTTTAAAGCACAAATATCTGAGTGGATTTTGATGTACAGCAGTGCGAAAGTCCTGAGTCACGCTTCATCTTTTATATTTGTGCATTTATCACCTTTTTTTTTTTTTTTTTTTTTTGAAAAACACAAAAAAAAAAAAAAAAAAAAAAAAAAAAGAGGACTGAGTCAAGACTTTTGCACAGTTCTAACTGATACTAGCTCACAAAAAGTTCCGACAGTGTGTTTCTGAGTTATGTAGCACTCCTATAATGAAGATAGGTGCTGCTTCACATTGATTAAAAACAAGCAAAGAACAAACTTAAATCCTGTGGTCTACAAATGTGTGCATCAGTGAGATTTTAGATTTCTGTGTGCATGAGGAGAGATGAAGTCTCACCCAGCTCGGGGGCCTTGCTGAGGGCAAAGGCGTAGGCCCAGAATTTGGTGACAGGAGCGCTGTAGAAGGTGTTGTCGCACACCGACTGCCTAAAGCCGCTGTTTGTGAGGACGTGCAGCATGTACGCTCCGGTCCTGACCGCTCCTACAATGCTGCATAGAAAATGTGTTAAAAGAAGCTGACGACACAGGCATACTGACAAGATCACAGAGGCCCTGACATTTGTTGTAGTAAGTTATAAAGTTTCATATTTTACCACTTTCCTGGAACAGGTTCAGTTATTCAGTACATATTTGTCATCCTTATTTTTTTTTTTTTTTTTTAAAGTGTTAAAGTGTAATTCTTCTGCTCTTTGGGTCAAATGAAGCTTTGAAAGCACAATTTAGCACTTTTTACAGCCCCTATTTTTTATGAGAAACATCACTGAACTGATGGCCATCACAGTGCAGCCATAAAGGCTGAATGTCAGACAGTTTATTGACATTAAACTGATGACAAAGGGCAACTTACACAATGGTGCAACACTGATCTGAAGATCAGACCATCATAACACACCTCAGTGAGTCCCTGCACCTTTATCTTATCTATAAACAAGCCACCCTGTGGCATTTTTGTCTGATCACTGATCAGTGACCCAGGCTTCATTCTGATAGAAGAGCAGCACAGCAGCTTTAGTCAAATGTTGGTCAAAGAGGCCCAAACTGCTTTTGCTGGGGGACCATTTTTTTTATTGACACTAAAGGATGGTGTGTGGTAAACCACAACAACTGGGTGTGTAAATTCTTCAAATCCATGGTTTGGTTAACTCTGCTTTTGGTCCACGCTTCAGCTGAGTGGATCAATAAGCAAAGAAAGTGGAAAAGAAATATTTTAACCACTTACATGATGACAAAGACTAAACAGCAACAATACCACAACATTTCTAAAAGGTAAATCGATGCTTTTTATAGCACTTTTGCTGCTCTTACTGTGCACTTCCAGCTTTTAAACCAAGCCACCCTCTCTAACACACACACACACACACACACACACACACACACACACACACACACACACACACACACACACACACTGCCCAAAGACCCTTGGATATATGGAGGGAGAGAGGTCTTCTGATCAGTAAATCAGCTGTTGTCAGTTTCTACACGACTGTAATACCAACACTATGATAATGACCTGTATACAAAAGATGGCATCATTGGTTTTAGGCATTTTGAAGCCTCCATAATTTGGACAGTACCACATTTTTTTGGAGCCAGAAGTGACCTTATTTAGAAGTTGCCATAGAAACAGCCTGAAACCTTCTGCGTTCATAAGGTTTACAGGTGCAGTGCACAGATAGACCTAATTAGCACCAAGACTAATAAAATAATAGAATTTCTTTCACCAAAACTAAAGCAGCAGGCTGTAAACATGTTCATATCTTCTGTGGAGTTTATGTGCATTTGCACACAGTGGCCATTAGAGGATCTGCAGTTTTGGGCTTCACTCCTCAGCCTCAAGCCAAAAATCCAGAGATGCATGACAAGCCCAAACACCACCAAAACGTGCCAGCAGTTGTTTTTGGCTAATGTGTCAGAGGATGCCACTTAGTAAAAATATACCAGTCATAAAAGCAATACTTCCACTTTAAAGAAGAGAGTTCATAGAGTGGCTGTAGTAAAAACCAAACCCCCAAACTTGGGGTGCAGACAGCTGAGGGTGAAAGGAGCAGAATGTAAATGGACTGGTTCATAGTTCTTTTCTACTCTATGTCGAGCAATCAAAGTGCTTTACATGACATGCCTCATTCAACCATTCACACAAGCACTTCTTTCTAGGCTTTAGTGCTTTCTATCTAAGATTCACACACATTAATACTCTGACAGTTGTATCATTCAGTCTCTTGCCCAAGGATACTTTGGCATCAAGACTGGAGCAGCCAGGGATCGAACCGCCAACTTCCCGATTGATAGGTGACCTCCTCTACCTCCTGAGCTACAGCCATCCCACCTGTGCTCACAGCTCTAAGATTAAGATTACAGGGAGGGTTCAGCGTGACACAGACTCACTGCTGAGGACAACGTCCTGCAAACCTGCCACATGCATCCTGGCAGGTGCTGGATTTGAGGCATCTCTCATAAATGAAACAATCAGCACAATGGTGCATTTAAAGGACATACAGGAGCAGGATTTTGGATTTGATAAAGGAACAGCACAGTCAAGATCCTCAAACGGTTCACATTAAATCAGTAAAACAGATTCCTGGAGGTTCATCATCATTGAAGCAGCACCTTAAAAACATTAAAAGATCCTGGTGGCTGACAGTGCTACCCTTCAGCCTCCAGGCAGCAACAGTTCAAAGACTTCAATAGAAATGAAAATATCAAACAATTATAAAAACTGAATATTCCTTAAGAATAGTTACATTCTTTCCTGCATCATCATCACTTTAAATGAACAAGCAGTGATTACACTTCAGTGCCTGTTATCCGTCAAAGCTCCATTTAAACACATCGACTCTCCTTATTTGTAATTTGTGACAAATAATAAACCTGAGCACCACCTGAGTCGCTCCTTTGAACCTCATCATCACAAACCGCAGCCATACTGAGAGGACGTTCCAGGCTGTGCTCACAAAAGGCAACAATCTAAATTCAAACAATACACTGGAACATCTGAAAATCTATAGTTATAGTTACAGCAGTCTGACAGCAGAAGGGTTATTATCATTATGAAAACCTTTTGGCAAAAGACTGAAACAGTCACACTGTTACAGGTTATAATGAGCCATTGAGAAACCTGCAAACAAATAAATAAATGTGCATTGATTGTATCGAGGCTGCCAAACTCCAGAGAGTCAGAGACGGTCAGTAGATGCAGCTGAGCTATCAGTAAGAGAGAGTCATATCCTTCCTAAGTAAATACATCTATGGAAGGTTGGAAAAAATTAATTCCCACATCCTCCTCCTCCTTGAGCTGTGTTCACAATATTTTCAATAAACTTGACCTTTGACCTTGAGGTCAAGGGCACTGAGATGCAAACCCGTCCAGTTTTTTCAGGAGATGCACCAATGGGATCAATGTGAAACTCCTACATCGCCTCATTCTCGAGTTATGTTCACAAAGTCGGACATACACCTGGACGGCAGGGAAACAACAGTGCTCCCTCAGCCTTTTCAGGCTGGGAGTAAAAAAGAAAAGGTTTTAACCCCTTAACTGGCCAGGGCCCGGCGTTTGTAGTCCCCTTTATATGGCAGGCTAGACCCTCCCCTTTTTATTGACACCTCATTCGGCCAGTCATGTAACTAGCTGCAATAAATCACCTGAGAAAGCTACGTGATGCCCTCTGATTATCATTGGCTCTGTGAAACCCATTTCTTAACATGACTGGCCGAATGAGGTGTCAATCAAAATGGGCGGGTCTAGCTTGCCATATAAATGCACTTCATAGACGTCAGTTAATAGGCTATGAAATGGGTTGTTCAGAGCCAATAATAACTAGAGGGTGTTATGTAGTTTTTTTCAGGTGATTTTTTTGCTGCCAGTTAAGGTTTTAAGGTTGGCTGATGTCCTCTTCTAGATAATCTTCTCAGCCATTCCAGTTTTTTTAGATTGCCCTTTGGAAGCCCTGCTGTGTCCCCTGGATCTCCTCCAGCATGTCGAAATACTGATCCTGCAACTTGATATTCTTTCTCAGGAAGAAAACAAAGCAGTGAGACGGTGCTGAGTGCTTGCTTTGTGTAGCCAAAAACTGCATGCTCAAAGCGCTCCGAGCCCCCACAGTTCAGCTCATTTCCACTGAATTTTCTACTGAAGACTTCTCAGGATGTTAAAGTCAAACGCCTCACTGACAGTCTCACCCTTGGGGACAAATTCAAGGTGCTGAAGAACTACCTTAGAGATTTGAAGAGCACCACAAAAAAAAAAAAAAAAAAAAAAAAAAAAAAAAACACAAAATCGATTGGAGTGCATTTAAAAAAAAAAAAAAAAATGCAACTGCTCTGGAATCTGCCTGGAAATCTCCAAGAACATTATCTCAAACAGGAGATTGGACAAAGTTAGACCAGGTAGGCCTTTAAGGTTTTATAGGTCAGCCCCTGTAAGTGTGAGACTGCACCCTGTAGATACAGGTGTGCCCAAAGATGGAGATCAGGACTCTGTCAGTCACTGCTTTGACTCCTGTGATGAATGTGGTGGTGACAGCTGTTATCAGACTGGTTTCAGCCTCTCAAACAGATCACATTCCTTCTTTGACGATCGCTTTCACTATTTCTTAATGTTCCTGTTTACCCAGAAATTAAATTCAGATTAAAAATACCAAACAGCATTCCTGTGAAACACCTGTTTGGTTAACTGAATTTCATGTTAGCTGACTGATCACGTCCACCGTCTTAGCTGCAACAGCCTGAGAGTGACTCACCTGAAGATGGCCAGGCTGAGTGACCACAGCACCAGCGGGCGACGCAGGTTCAGTTTCTGCCTTTCCCTCATGAAGTGCTGACCGGTGAATACAAGTGCAGCGTACAGGCCACAGAACATAAATGACTTGGTCCTGCAGAGAAGAAACCACACAGCAACACTGATTAACACTGAATACACAGCAGATGCCACAATCATCCACACAGACCCACTTTAATACCTTCAAATACTGATTTATACTCTACTTACAGCACAGATGAAAAACAGGAATGCTGTAACACAGTCTAAAGCAACATTTCTGCAGAAGCTGCCAACTGATGTTAATTCAAAGGTAAAATATGTCTGTTCCAGTTCTATTAAATCAATCTTTGTTTATGTGTGCACTGATAAATGCTTAGTGTAAGCTTTAACTGTGGGCCAGACTGTCTCACATTTGACTCCAAAACACTTTGGTATTCAGGGGAGGTCATGGTTGACTCAGTGACTGGAAGGTGCGGCGGCCCTGTGGCTCAAATCCTCAGTCCTCCACCACAGTGCTGACAGTCTGAGGTGTTTGTGTTGAAGTGCCGTGTTTGGGTTTCTCCAAACATGCTGCTGTGCATCACAGACAAGCATCTCTGCTTTGGTCTCCTCTGTCCAAAGGACATTGTTCCAGAAGTCTTGTGCTTTGTTCAGATGCAGCTTTGCAGAGCTAAGCCATGCTGCCATGTTCTCCTCAGAGATTAGAGGCTGTCTCCTGAAGCCCTTCCAATCCAGTCAAACTGGTTCAGCCTTTTTCTAATTGTGGTGTCATGACATGCTAGCTGAGGCCTGTGGAGTCTGAGGTGAAGCTCTTGGAGTTTCTTTGAGTGTTGCAGTCTAACCCTTGGGATGAATTTTGCTGGATGTCCACTCCTGGGAAAACTGCCAACTGCCTTTAATGTTTTCTTGTGAATAATCTCACTGTAAAAATGATGTTCCTCCTCAGCATCATGTTAACACACCTGAGTGCTCCAGACCAGCAAACTACCAGAATGTCTACTCTTACAGAGGTGCTCACACTTGCTGATGATCAATCAAGTGCGTCTGATTAGCTCCTACTTACCCTTGTAATCCATATAGCAGCAGTAAGGATGTAATGTTTTCCATACATGGTTTCTAGATTTTGGGTTAGTTTTTAAAACACGGTATGCTAAGCACCAAACACAGGCCTGTGTGCGCTTTGAGCTCTGCCAGGTTACAATGAAGGACGTGACTTTCCCTGACAGATCACTCTGTTAAATCCCAAATCACCTCCTCACACTTTGAAACAGGACACTCTTACATAAGATATTACACAGTTAGTGTGGATGAACCAGGCAACTGCAAATAAAGACAAATATGACCTGAAGTCAGAACATCAGACTATAATTACATAAATGTCAGTTTAACAAACCCAGCCACCCCTCCTAACACCGGCTGACTCAATTATACTCATAGTAGAGGATTAAGAGATGAGCGTCTGACACACTGACCCCTCAGACTGCCAGCTCCAGGCGATAAAGCCATTTTTCTGAGCACCGCTCTGCCTGATGTTTCAGTAAGAGCAGCAGAAACACCACAAACAGCAAAGAAGCGGTCGATTCCTGGTTG
This sequence comes from Archocentrus centrarchus, assembly GCF_007364275.1. Classification (NCBI taxonomy): domain Eukaryota; kingdom Metazoa; phylum Chordata; class Actinopteri; order Cichliformes; family Cichlidae; genus Archocentrus; species Archocentrus centrarchus. Next base: position 18,295,703 of record NC_044364.1, on the reverse strand, counting down.
AGCAGAAACAGCCGAGGAGAATATTAAATGCTAAGGAAAAAAGATTAATGTGCACCCATACCGTATTTTTTTTTTTTATTTGACATTAAACTGCTTCCGTCCACAATATTAAAACCGGTCTTTAAGTAAAGAGAATGTGCATGAGGCTGAAGCACGCTGCAGCTACAGTTTGGGAATATAGCAGATGACTAATCCAGATTGGGAAATAAATAATACACAGGATGAGTAGATAGTCCTACTGCAGCTTGACCCAGTTAGTGGTTATAGTGGTTTCTGACAGCTGCTCCCAGTTTGTCCCTATGGGAGAGAAAAACCAACACGAAGCTAAATCAGAAGCATACTGAGAGTTCTTCACCAAACTGATAACAACCTCAGACAGGAGGCGTATCTGCTCTCACAGGGACGTTCTGCTCCAGATACTTCAATTCAGTAACTGAAGGATCATATAATCTTACAGACTCAATTAACTAAACAATCAAGAAATCTCAGAAAAATAACAAACCAACAGTATTATCCTATGGAGGAACCTGTGTCCCAGCATCTCCACAGCTGCACTGGGAGCATGTGGGAAGCCTACAGTAATTCCCCTTTCAGAGGCATTAATCCTGAGATTTCCTAAGCCCGCTTTAAAAGCACAGACTCCTGCAGCTACAAGCATTTCACTGAAACATCTAAATCTGCTCAGGAATAATCTCAGGTTCATGGTTTTTTTGGAGAATGACACATTTTTGGTAGTTTTACCTCTTGTACACCACCACAATCAATCAAAATGTGACTGAAGTGCAACTGTAGTTCAAAGGTAATCTTTATACACACTTCAGAGGCTGGTAGTCATTAAAAGGTTTAAAGCATCCTTTAAAGTTCTGGTTAGCTTCATGTTTCAGACCCAGTGGTTATACCCTCCTTTTGGTTGAATTTGGAAAGTCAGCTAGCAGCACCGTTTGCCGTTGATCAATACTTCAGTGCTGATCACTTGGGAACTATGCCAAACTCATACCAGCATGCATATAAAAGCTCCAGGGTTTCTTTGTGTAACACCTGACCAATCAGTGCCACAATCACCTGACCAAGTGTGCTGACTATAGAGATCAGTAACAGTGCATAGAGAGCATCATGGAATTGGTTTTCGTGGTCAAGCAGCTGCATCCAAGCCTTACATCACCAAGCTCAAGGCAAAGCGTCGGATGCAGTGGTGTAAAGCACGCCACCACTGGACCCTGAAGCAGTGGAGACGTGTTCTCTGGAGTGATGAATCACACTTCTCCATCTGACAATCCGATGGATGAGTCTGGGTTTGGCAGTTGCCAGGGGAATGGCACTTGTCTGACTGCACTGTGCAAAGTGTAAAGTTTGGTGGAGGGGGGATTATGGTTGGGGGGTTCTTTTTCAGGAGTTAGTTTGGGGATGGCCCCTTCCTGTTCCAACACTGACTGGCCTGCACAGAGACCTCAACCCAATAGAACACCTCTGGGATGAATTAGAGTGGAGACTGTGAGCCAGGCCTTCTCGCCCAACATCAGTGTCTGACCTCACAAATGTGCTTCTGGAAGAATGGTCAAAAATTGCCCATACACTCTTAAACCTTGTGGAAAGCCTTCCCAGAAGAGCTGAAGCTGTTATAGCTGCAAAGGGTGGGCCAACATCATATTAAACTCTATGGATTAAGAATGGATGTTACTCAAGCTCATATGTGTGTGAAGGCAGATGAGCAAATACTCTTGGCAGTGCACATGTGAACTGCAGCAGCAATTAAAAACACAACTTCCTCCTGGTCTCCTTTAGTCTCTGTGCTAAAACAAATAACTCCTAACTTGTCTAATTTATCAGATTTGCATGCCTCCATTCTTATCATATCCTTTCATCAATTTCTGGCGTGTTTTTCTGACAGTTACACAAAGCACAAAAATGTTACAGACTCACAGGGTGGAATTTTCACACAGTTGAGAAACATTTTCTGCTGTTTCTCTGGTGAGTTTAATGACTCTTAGTGAGAATCTGTTTTAATATAATCAGTGTCCACTCCTAACACACAGCTAATCTCAGCTGACCCGAGTGATTTATGGTTAGCTGCTGCTACCAGAAGTTTCATTAAATATAATCCAGGGATTACTGATCAGCTAGATAAGGAGCTACAATCTTAACTCTGTAAAAAAAAAAAAAAAAGTCTTCTGGTCCCTTAAAAGAAGATATGGTATCAGCACTGAGTTATGTGTCAGGATAATAACTCTCAGTATCTGCTTTTTGATATCGTGACTCTGATGGCTTCATCGATCTGTGACGTCCAGCTGCTCTGGGGGAGGTTTGCATTATTTGAATAGAGCTAAACTGAGAGGTTATTGTGTCTAAAGCTGAAATGGAAATGACATCTTAAAACTGGCTTCAGACTGCTCAAAATGCTGCTGCAAAGCTTTTAACTAAGGCCAACATGGAGCTCACGCATTACTCCCATTTTACCTGCTCTGCAAAACTTGAAATAAATCATACTAATCACAGCTGCTAAACTTCAGCTGCATTCTCACACCTGCGCAGGTGTGTTTCAAGTCTAAAGCAGAGAGACCTGCAGCCACACAGCTGACTTTGACATCAGGGTAGGCAGTACTGCGGGTGGATGACGCCCTGTAAAGTCAGAAACCAGAACTGTAAAAATAAAATATATTTGTAACCATTTTTTCCCTGATGTGGGGGCTAATTTACTCCAATTTAAATTAATTTTTGCTCGTAAAATTTCCAGAAAATGACAGAAAGATGCACAGACTTCTTATCAGTAAGGTTACACACACACACTCCTGCCTAAACTACACACACAGCCGTTGTGGTTTTGTGAATATTCGCCTCCCAAACGGCCCATTTGTAGGCAGCAATACCCTGACAGTGGGACACGCCGCAGCTACAGAAATGCACAGTGACATTATCAGCATTGTGAGTTCAGGTTTAATTTACTCGAGGAAACATTTTGTTTAAATGGTCGAAAAAGTACAGCTGTCTGAGCAGCTGCCCACCGAAGGCCAAAGGCTTAATTCGCGAAACAGTTAATAAGAAAACGAATCACTTCAATTAACTCAAACATAAAGAAAAAGCCACTTTTTTAATATTAACTTGATCCAACGTAGCGTCTTTGCTTCAGTATGAAAAAGTAAAAGTAAGGAAGGTCTTTATGGCATCCATCACTCAATATCTGTGCCTCTGCGTGGAAAAACGCGAGCACACGCCCACACACCTTATTACATGACCAGCGTGCAGAGCTCGGCTGCCCGGCCTGAAGTGTATCCTTAGCGCGGTCATTTAAATGAAAGTGAGTAAAACAAGGCTCAAAGCTTTTAAACAAAGGCTATTTTAACTTTAGCACTTCCGTTCATTATAAACCGCTTTAGAAGTAAATGAGAGCGAGCAGCGCTTACAGGGCTGCAGCCCGGCTATGTTTTTTAACATTACCTGACTTTTTAAAGACTTCCTCGTTCTTACCAGTGCTCCTGCATCCACAGCAGCGCGCTCCTCTCATCGAACCGCCGCTCGAAGTCGTACGCAGTCAGCGGGTAGCTGCTCACCTCGCTTTCGTTCATGTTCTTTCGTTCTGGAAGTTTGTGGGTGTCTCTGTAGGGAAGAAAAAAATACAGAGAGGTTCAAGAGACAAATGAGAGAAGATCCTTCCAGTGCCGCTCGTTTACCTAGAGGTTATCAACTGCTTCTCACTGTCACTGAGATGCACTCCAAGCCGACAAGCTAGCCTAGGAGCACGATGCTGTTCCGGTTTAGATTTTCAAAATAAAACTAAAAATAATCTGCAAAGAAAGTTTTTAAAGCGTGATATTCTTTCTAGCTTTGAGGCCAGGTCAGGATATAACACTTAAAAAACAGGAACAAAAATCTGTTACATGGTGTTATAATACAGTTTGCTTCTATAGCAATTATCACGACCCATACAAGTAAAATACACACAAAAACATAAAGTCTTGCTGCTGTATTTTGAACATTTTTTAGGTGTGTGATTTTTGATTTATTTATTAAAAGACTGTTTCTAAGTGAGAGGAAATAAAAGCATGAATAAGAGTCTAAGCAGCACTAAATCTCAGTATTGATTGTATTGTAGCAATAGTAGTAGGACTGGTAGCCACCTTGTTCATATATTTCTTAAAAGTTATGTTATATATAATGTATATATTTATGTCCCCCTTTCCCACCATGGGGTTTCTTGTCAATATCTATATTTGCATATGATACATAGGTTTTAGACAGTTCTGGGAGAGACAGTTTTGAGCCCCCCACTGAGCACCAGAGTTGATTATTCAAATACTCAAAATCAAAACACCCGACTTTGCGGTCATTTCCGGTGTCCACCGTGCTGTGATTGGGCGACTTGACTCAGTAAAAACACGTTTTTTAGGGAGGCGGGGCTTGGGTGTGACGTTTTCTTATCAGGCGAGCGCGGTGAGAGCACTGGGACCAGTCAGACCAGTCTGCTTCTATGGGCAGGGCCGGGTTCCCAGATACCCACGCTCAGACTAATGCTTTCAATCAAAGACAGCAGCGGAAAATATCATTAGGAATAAATACAGCAGTGCATATAGCTGCACTCAAACTGTTCATCCTGGCTGGTTTTAATGAATGAAATTATTTTAATATGCAATCATTATTCACTTTTTTAAATTCCACTTCTTTCTATTGTGACTAATGTACAAGTTACTTTATGTCTGAGTAAACTAAAAATAAATGTCCTGTCAAGTGATTTATTAAAGTTCTCAGGCTGTTTTCAAAGAAGAACACTGCCATAAATTTGCAGGATTTTGAGCTTTTAAATCCTGAGTGGGCAAAAACAGGCCGCTGAAGATGTCAGCTTAAACTCTGAGGAACTTTTTTTTTTTTACTGTTTTATCAATCACAAAATAACTGATAATAACTGTATGCAGTGTGAGCATTGCAAAATATGCATTACATTCCTGAAAAATCAGGAATAAGCCTTTGTTTATGTATATGTTTAAGCTTCCCCTTCACAAGCCTGCTCAGTCCGTTCTTATTTTCAGTGTAATCAGCTCACAGAAGCAACTTTTCTCACTGGAAGTTCACCTGGAGCAGCTCGCCGTGCAGTTCTGTAGCCTGACACTTTTAAAGAAGCGCTGCACATGAAACAGGACAAAGGTAACGAGACACGTTTTAGCATTAATGTGGTGATGTGATAAGCTGACATTTTAATATGTACTATTAATACACACCCAACCACACCTGCACCCACCCCCACCAGGAAATTTTGAGCTTCAGGTGGTTGACTTCCTGCATAAAGGTGTTTTTTTTTTAATGCACCATTTCTACCGTGGAGCATATTTCATAAACAGAATAAAGCGCAGGGGGAAGAAGCTGTACAATAACTTTTGTATATATAAGGAAGACATGTAAAAATTTACCTTCATACTATGAATATTTTCCAAGCTACAGGCCCTTCAGGTAGGGCGGGTCCAAATTTTGTCACTTATTAATTCAGCTAATTTTTTCCAGTATTTTTGAGCCCTCATAATTTCACAAGAAGGGGAGATATGGTCCTGTGACTCACAGTTTTCTTGCTTCGTTGCCTGTTCAGGATGAGATCTTTTGGCATAAACTGGCATGTTCTGTGACACTGTGTTCAGTGTCCTCATTCATCCTAAGACCCTCTGTCCAGGCCCTTCAAGGATTTTAAAAACTTCTTCAGGACCTAAATTGTTAGATTAATGTGATATCTCCAAACTATTACACAGCGCAACTTTGTTTCTCTATTTCACAGCCATAAGCTACATTCAGCAGTGGTAAAATATGACAATATTAGAAAATGATTTACCCAGAAGGAATCGTGCAGTTTATTGGAACGATGATGTCAATCCTCTTATCTTATTCAGGGTTCCGATGGGCTGCTGTCACAGGGTGAGAGGCAGGGCACACCTAATTGCCAGTCTGTTGCAGGGCCAGCACATAGAGACAAGTAACCATCCATGCTCACACTCACACATTTGGCATCACCTATTAATCTAACCACATGCATGTCGTTGGACGGCGGGATAGAACCTGTGCAAAAGTGGTCACAGAAAAAAAATCGTGCTGCACAAAAACGGGGCTTTTGGTTTTAGGTTGTGACACTTGAGAGTGGATGTAAAATTGATTTGAGTGCAGATTTTAACAGAGCTTAATGAGTTTTTCAGGCCTGAAGATTTCATGCAGAGATGCCCTGTACTTATGAAGTTAAACACCCTTTTGTACTTCACCTCCTGGGTGAGGTGTTCCGGGCATGTCGTATCGGGAGGAGGCCCCGGGACAGACCCAGGACACGCTGAGAGAGAGGAGAGCGGAGCGGAGAGATATAATCTCATCCTCGCCTCAGTGTCCCCCCGGATGAGCTGGAAGGGGTGACATCAAAGATTTAGGCAGTCGTGTTACAAATTATTTCAAATTGAACCAACTTGTTCATTTTACAGTTTAACTGACACCAAATTCTGGTAATTTTCTAATTAATTTTTAAAATTAAATTCTGGTACTTATGGCAAACTGAATCAAATGACTATGATATAAACGCTGTTCTATGCACTCAGTTAATTCAGCTCCAGGTGAGAGTCTGGTACAATGCTGCCCTCTGGTGGTAGAAGTGCCGTTAACCCAGAGCTGTTTCAGCCTTTTATTGACTAAACAGAGGAACATGTTGTATTGTGCAGCAGTGATGGGTTACAGAATTAAGGGATTACATGGAGACCTGTGGTGAAGGCAGACACACTAATGCCTTAAATCAAAGATGTCAGCAGGTCCAATGCTGCCAACCTGCCTCCCACGTAGATCTCTCTGAATAATTCATTTTCCTGTCACAGCTCAGACATCATTTACAGCACGAGATCCAGAGGGATTAATACAGGAATTATGACCACCATTACTGCAGGAAATATAGTGTAGAGTAAATTGGCATTAATGCCTCTGGCAGGAAATGATGTTGACAATTTAGACAAGCATGAACATCTCCTACAGTCCCAGCCGTCACTGGGACTGAAAGAGAATTTCTGTGTACTCATATCCAGTATAAGTACACAGATCCCCAGCTTTAAGGACAGTCATATCAAAGTAACCTGAATATGAATGCATTACTAGTTCAGCCAAACAAAAGCAAAGTCAGCAGAGCACAATGTGATGATGCTCATCATATCCTCAGGTGTCTCAGCATTGTTTTATACTTAGAAATCCTTTAGACCTCATTTTTTGTTGAGATTCAGATGAACAGATTTGCTTGTGTTTGTTGTACAAGCCAACCACTTACAGAGGATGATGAAGATAGAGCTGCCAGGCTGGAGGAAAAGAGGAAAACCTCAGACAAGAGTCATGGATGTGGTGAAGGAGGACATGCAGAGGGTTGGAGGATGCTGAGATGGAAGCAGATGATCTTCTGTGGCGCCCCCTAAAGGCAGCAGCCGACAAAAGAAGAAGAAGAAGGTTGTATCTGTTGATCTGGTTCAGGCCAAATCTGGCACCTTAAAGACTTATTAACCTCTTTCTGCTATATTCTGTAGTGTTTGGTGCTGGCAGTTTGAGTGCTTATTTAAATGCAGATCACAAGTCTGTTTGTTAATTAAAGAGGACCTGATATGCTCATTTCCCACTTCATGTTTTTATTTTCTGGTTTCTGGGCCGCATACGATCAAGCAAAAGGACAGTTTTAGTTTTCACTACTTTCCAGAGAACTGATTGGCCGGTAGGCAGTGATTTGATACCTGTTGATCTCTAATTTGGAACATAAAAAAATATTCACTTACCATCCAAATCACTGAATTCAGGTGTTCCAATTACTTTCATGGCTACAGGTGTATAAACCAAGCACCTAGGCATGCAGACTGCTTCTACAAACATTAGTGAAAGAATGGGTCGCTCTCAGGAGCTCAGTGAAATCCAGTGTGGTACAGTGATAGGATGCAACCGGTGCAACAAGTCCAGCTGTGAAATTTCCTCACTACTAAATATTCCACAGTCAGCTGTTAGCAGGATTATAACAAAGTGGAATTGATTGGGACGACAACAACTCAGCCATGAAGTGGTAGGTTACGTAAAATCACAGAGTGGGGTCAGTGGATGCTGAGGGTCATAGTGCGCAGAGGTCACCAACTTTCTGCAGAGTCAATCGCTACAGACCTCCAAACTTCACGTGGCCTTCAGATTAGCTCAAGAACAGTGTGTAGAGAACTTCATGGAATGGGTTTCCATGGCCGAGCAGCTGCATCCAAACCTTACATCACCAAGCACAATGCAAAGCATTGGATGCAGTGGTGTAAAGCACACCACCACTGGACTCTTGAGCAGTGGAGAGGTGTTCTCTGGAGTGATGAATCACACTTCTCCATCTGCCAATCTGATTAATGAGTCTGGGTTTGGTGGTTGCCAGGGGAGCAGTACTTGTCTGATTGCATTGTGCCAAGTGTAAAGTTTGGTGGAGGGGGGATTATGGTGTGGGGTTGTTTTTCAGGAGTTGGGCTCGGCCCCTTAGTTCCAGTGAAAGGAACTCTTAATGCTTCAGCATACCAAGACATTTTGAATGATTTCATGATTTCCCAACTTTGTGGGAACAGTTTGGGGATGGTCCCTTCCTGTTCCAACATCACTGCACACCAGTGCACAAAGCAGGACCATAAAGACATGGATGAGCCAGTTTGGTGTGGAAGAACCTGCACAGAGTCCTGACCTCAACCCAACAGAACACCTTTTGGAATGAATTAGAGTGGAGTCTTTGAGCCAGGCATTCTTTGTGCCGTGTGCCTTAAACATGCTTTTAAATACTGTAAAGTTGAACATTTTAACAGCGTCTGTGAGGATTGATTCATTTTGTAGACAGCCTTGAGTGGCCATTAGAGGAACTGCAGCTTTGAGTTTGAGTATCTGAAGAAAAAAACATTTTAGCTGCCATTAAGCCAGATTTTTTTCTGACTGACTTAACAGGCAACTTATAGGATATAAGTGCCTCTTCTTCCACCACAGCTTGCAAGTCATAAGTTGGTGCTAAAGAGGCAGGGACTGGGCATGCCCAGCCTGAAGGGGAGGGAGAGGAGAGGAGAGGAGAGGAGAGGAGAGGAGAGGAGAGGAGAGGAGAGGAGAGGAGAGGAGAGGAGAGGAGGCTGCCTGGCAAAGACGAGGAGGGAGGCAGAGAGTGGAAGAGTTGAGATGTCTGACAGAAAAATGGAGGAGGAGATGCTCATTTCACAGCATCGCGTTTCCACCTGACGTGAAACACGCCGACCCTCCCTCCTCTTCACACACTCACACACACACACACACACACACAGACAGAGGAGCGGGTGGAAGCGGATAAATGTGGACCGCAGTGGCACTCTCAGCGTGCTGCCTGCAGCAGACAGCGATGCAACAGCATCTCATCATCTCCTGCACCGGGCAGACAAGCCGCTGCTCCGGAGCGCACTGTCTGGTGAGTAGACACGTTCCTGTCGGCTCCGTCTCACCTTCATGTTGAAGGTGTCGTGTGTTTGTCACTGTGTTTTTGTGTACGCATAAGTTGAGTCGATGAGCGTAGCCACTGCATCACTGACACATTACGATCCAGAGCCGCCGGAGAAAGGTCACAACACCGCACTGATGCCTGTTTCATTGACGCATCCGTGCGTGTCATCCGCGCAGCTCCAGCCAAGTTTTGCCCTTGGCAGGAAAAGTTGGCGCTGCACTGTTTTAGCGAAGGTGAGTGTGGACGTGAGAAGATTTCAGATAACTTAGTCTGCACCTGGAGACACGCAGGTGAATGCACCCCGGTCCTGATTTCAGAGGCAGGGTGATTTCGGATATGTATCCTTCCTCCCAGGATATATACATTTTTAGCAAACCCGCAAAATGAGGAGAAAATACTAAGATATAACAGAAACAGCTCGATCTGTAATCGTTGTTTAAAATTTGCATTCATTCATCATTTAAACAAATTGTTTTCTATTTTGATTTTCAGCATCCCTGTATTTCACTTTTGACAGTAAAAAAAAAAAACTGTCATTTTGCAACACAGTACTTCCACTGTAAAACCTGCAATTTACAGTATAATGCCACAATCCAATAGGCTGTTTTTATACTATACAGAGACCCTGTAAAACATGAATACGCTTCCTGGTTTAAAAAGTGAAGCCAATGTTGAAGTGCCTTAAACCTGCATTCTATTAATGGTCAGCAGGGGGCGACTCCTCCTATGGGACTCACTTTCCTGATTGGTTAATGGGCTCAATCACTAGTTTCAGATCTTACTGAGTAAGACAGGAAGTTCATGTTGTAAGTTATGGTCACTGTAAGGAGGATCATCCAGTGTGTGCTCACAAATCATGACCAGGTGAGTGTGAGATGTCCTCAGCTTCAGTCAAATCCGCCCCTCACCTGTCACATCTGCTGCGGCAAGATGGCCGCGACATTAATTTTTACACTGACAGTAACACTACGCAGGAATTATATTTGAATTCTTTACACTGAAACACATTTTTATTGAACTAGTTTAAAGGCAGACAGAAATGAATGTAAAATGTTTAAGTAAGATGCTAGCGCAAAGCACAGCTAATCAAAGTCTTCCCACAGTAACAGAAATAAAATCCACATTTATGCGTTTATACCACTGAGCTAATACGAGACAGCTTATGAATAACACAAAATGCTAAATGCAGTCAGCTGTTCAGCTTTGTCTCAAAAAGAGGCAATAAAATGGAACTGGAAGATGCTCAGTCTTATTTTAACTCACTGTTAACATTCAACAAAGCAAGAAAAGAGGGTGCTGATTTGATGAGCTGACTATGATTAAAATTTGTAAAATCTCACTAATGATCTATGTAGGTTCATACACCAATCAGGTGTAACATTATGACCACCTGCCTGATATTGTGCAGCCCTGACCCATCGAGGCATAGCCTCCAGCAGATCCCTAAAGATGTACTGTGGGATCTCCACCAAGATGTTAGTAGCAGATCCTTTAAGTCTTGGAAGCCATGAAGTGGGGCCTCAATGGATCAGGCTTGTTTGTCCTGCACATCCCACAGATGCTCCGTTGGACTGAACGCATCTGTGAAATGCTCCTCAAACCAGTCCTGACCCATGTTTGTGTCGTGTCATGGAGCATTGCCCTGCTGACAGAGGCCACAGCCATTGGGAATACCGCTTCCATGAAAGGGTGACATCTTTCTGTCAGAGCCAGCATGAACTTTTTCAGCAGTTTGAGTATCTCTTGTGCTGGATCGGACCACACATCCAGCCTTCGCTCTCCACGTGCATCAGTGAGCTTTTTTTTTTTCATTTTGAATGTGATGGCAGCATAAAAACTGGAGCAGGGCCAATGAATCCTGCTGCTGGAGTTTTGGGAATGCTGTCCCATTCTTGTCTGATAGACAGCTGCAGTAGGAAGTATATTTCATGCCTGTGGCACATACGTTATCCAGACAAAGCAGGGATGTGTTACCATGGCAACCAAGTAACCAGCGCTTTGAAAGAATTGGTTGTATTTTAGCCCAAACCACGATCTTTTCCCAAACCTAACCGAGAAGTCTGATTGATATACACATGAGGCCGAAAAGATGAAAAAATCACGTTGAAGGGTTGCACATTTGTCCAGGAACACAGATGAATAGATTAGAGGTTTTTGGCTGTTTCACATGCTGTGAGAATTCACTGTAATATCTGCAGAATTTGCAGACATATCCTGATAGTTTTAGCTGCTCAACAGTAACGTGATTCTTAATGAAATCCACCCAAAAGATAAATTAAGAAAAGAAGCAGTTGCTTGACCTGCAGCTGTATTAAAGCTAGATGTAGGCTACTAATGATTCTTGACAGGATCAGATGTGGTTGTAGGCTGATGCGTGCTCCTGATGATAAATTGCTCTGCAGAAAGACGTCTCCTCTGCAGCTCAGAAAGGACAGCTCAGGATGTCCAGCCGAAGACCCTGCCAGACGTCCCCCTGAAGAGTGCCACAAGCAGATCTAGTCCCTCCATCAAGGGCAGCTGGAAGCATTTTGTCTTCATTTGTTGCAGTTTATGAATCCCCCGTGTGGGGCTCAGTCTAGACTCAGTCTCTGGATTTCAGGAAATCAGCAGTGGGGGGAGAACTGCTGTAACTGCTGGTGCGTGTTACACTGCAGACCCATAATTCCACATCACTTTAACTCTTTAATTCTGTGACAAATAACATAAATTTCAGCATTAAAAGCTCCCCAATGTCCTTCCAGGGAAACTTTAATTATAATCTAGAAAAAAACTCAAACCACAAACCCAGAACTTTCTATCCAGTCTGTGGTACGGTGTGCAAAAATGCAGTAGTATAATAAAATTAATTTCCTATAACATCAAGGTTTTGCAAACTTTACTAAAACAAACACACATGCAGCCTTTGTTGGGGACTATTTTTGGCTGTGGATCAATACAGACTTCAACTAGTGAGTATACACAGCAGGATGTCCTTTAAATCCAAAGCAAAGGATTTATTTACTCTAACCAGCAGTGCTGAAGCACGTTTTCTGTTTTTGCCATTACTGGGTGGGAACAGCTGAGGATAGACAGACTTCTACTGCAGACCTCCACCAGGGGAGCAACAGGACACCCGAGACCGTTTCATTCAATTAAAAACACAAATGTTCGATAGTCAGAAATTTGCTTAAGGAAAAGTGCATAAGTAGCATTAAAGATCCAACAAATATGCATAGTGGTCTGTTTAATTATTAGTTGCATCAGTTTTAACTACCTTTGCTACAAGTGCCAGGTGAATATATAAAATTTCATATTGATAATAAAAATCAGTAAAGTAGCTAAAACAGTGGAATTAATGTTCTGAATTTTAACCCTAAAATGTGGTAAAGTAGAAACATAAGAAAGTACATGATGCAAATGCACAACCAAATGCCTCTAAATGATACTAAAGTACAGTACTTCTGTAAATGAAGCCAACTATTTATTCTTCCACTTCTTGCTAACAGTAGAAATCAGTGTCTTCTAAAGGTGTTAATACATAACATTTAAAATCTTATTAAAATACTCAGAATGCACCACAAGAGAATGATGCAGCCTCTACAGATCGAAGGCTGCTGAGCTTCTATCCTGAGAAACAGCATCTGTGTAGCTCCATCTGCATCAGTGATGCATGTGAGTGCGTTTGAAGGTCAACATTATAACAAAACAAACTACACTTTCAGTTATAATGACTATTTGAACTGAAATGTAGAAAAAATGGCTGCAGGTACTGTGATGTCATCCATCCATCCATTTGCAAATAGACTTGATCTTTTATTCATAATGACCCAAAAATGAGAGACTGGGCCCATGAAGCTGTTTTCCGACTTCTATAGGACCACAAGTCTTCTTGCAGTGATGGCTAGCATCATCTGATGGCCTTCATACAGAATGCAGTTTAAGGAATTTCTGCACTGACTTCATGATTTATATTGTCTAGTATTGATGAAGAGGATTGTAGCTAGCAAAAACAGGTTCAAAACAAAATGCACTTCCTGGACAAACTCAACATCGGACTCTTTTTTTAGTGTTTTTAGCAGAACTGAAGTCACCACGTCATTTACAACTTTAGCTATAAAGACCAAAGTGATTTTTAGCTGCAAACGTGTTTGTTTCTGTTGGAAAGTTGCAAATTTCAATATGGCAGCCTGTGTGAAATGGCTCACTTTTGGAGCTAGCCTCAAGTGGCAACTACAGAACCTGCAGGTTTTTAGTGCTTCCGTAGTGGCTTCAGTTTTGAAGCCTGAGCACAGGCGGCTGCACGGCAGTGTTTACAACAGTTCAGGGATTTTCAACTAATCTCACAATTATTTTCTTAATTAATCCAATCAGCAACCTCTGTAGTTGTGGAAATGTCAGAAACTGCAGTTCTTGTAATGGCCAATTGAGGCTGGCTCCAAATCAATGGGTGGCTACATCTTTTACATACAGTCTCTGACTTAAGAGAGTGGATGAACTGACGCTTGCCCAAAGGCTGTTATCACATAAAAAAGGATTATTCTCAAGCTCTGAGCTGCATTTATAGGCAACCTTTTCCACATATAAACAAACTATATATGCCGGCATCATCTAGGAGTTCATCATTTACAGTTTCTTAGTACACAAATGCACATTTTGACCAACCTGCAGTTTAAGACACAAAAAGATCCTGCTTGTTATCACACAAGACAAACACCAGCAGCAAATCCTCAAGCTGGGGAACTAAAAGTGGCATTTTTTTCTATTCTGGTTATTACATTTCTTTGGCTCAACATTTGTTGCAGTTCTGCATCGATCAAACCAAAATAACTATTCAGTATCTGTTATTGCTCTAAATCTAGTTGATCAGCTGAGTCGATCCCATCCATGGCTCCTTGTTTTTCATCTGATGCAGAGAACATCAGAGACAGAGTGAAAAATCGATGCAGGCAGTGATTCAGGCTGAATACATGGAGCATGTTGTTCAGAGAACTGTTTGTCTGTGCTGATAATTATATTTGCTGACAGTAAAAACAGAATATGAACAGATCCTTTGGTTAGAGGATACCAGCTTATGCTGATGGCTTGTATGTGAGCTACGATAACAAAGCTAACAGTGTTTGTGTTCCCATCAGTTCTTATGGGGATATTGAACTGGTCAGCTCTGTTTCTGTTCTCATGCTGGTAATAGTGCTGAGAAAACATCATTAGGGACCAGAGCAGTCTTGAATGACTGTTTTTTTCTCCTTCCCACGTCTGTTTTTATTCCTTCCTACACTCTCCCACTTTTTGCTCTCTCCAGCCTGTGGTTACTAATGTATCTTTTCTTTCTTTCAGCTTTTGGTTGCCTTTTCATTTAGAGCAGATTTTGTAAGTCCACCCTTCAGTAACTGTAATGAACAGCCGTGAGGTGTATTTTCTGCTCGTGGCAGAGCCAAGAGTAGGTTTTGGGAGTATTTTGGAGGTGAGAGTGCTGGCAATGACAAGGGCCTTGTAGCATTTGGATAGTAGTGAGCTTGTGTGATGATGGAGAGTATGAGCATTTAACATTGCTGCTGTGTTTCCATGTAATGGCTGGTCATGTGCTGCTCACTGCTCCAATCTGTGTGGCTTTTTGTGATGTTGGCAGCGGTGCAGATGGAGCGCTTTGCAGTGGCCTGGATCCTGTGTGATTAATGAAATGCAAATCTGTCATAGAGGCGCTTTCGGCTTGTTACGTGCTGAAACGCCTCCTTGTTTGTGTCATGCTGGCCACTAAGTAACGGTGCAATATGAGTGTGGGGATCATTCTTGGCTGTTTGGTCACATTTCACTGCCAGTAATTGATTTTTGCTGATGCTTGATAGCCCACAGCACCCTGCTAAAGTGTCCAGCAGCAGGTGACATTGCTGTTTATCTGATTCTAAGGGGCTTAATTGAGGAGTACAGTTGCATATATCACATGCTCCCTAACACACTGCTTTGACTGTCATGATTCAAGTTTATAGGATTTTTGCCATCTATGCCTAATTGTGCACTTGATTTTCAGGAAATGTGGCTGTTTTAAATGTTGCGTTTATTTAAAAGAAGATTTTGGGGAGGTTGGACTTCTCTCCTTGTGTCCTTTACAGTATACACAAAGATTTCAGTAAATATTTTGGCATAAAATGCTTAGAAATCATGGGGAGTTATGCATTATGTGCATCATACAAAGGTGAACAAACTGTGGATTGAACTTCCTGCACATATATTGTTACGGTTTTTATTTTTACTAGCTGTGGAAACTTCTGCCTTGTTGCATTTTGGGGATGCAGTGTAGATGCCCTATAAGAATTGAGTCCGCTGTCACTCATGCAACTCGTTGCCTCCTATTTTTGGCAAGAAGTTGCCTTCATGAGGCAGACATCATAGTCAAAAACTAGGCTAGTCTGGGTCTAATTCCTACCAGACAAACCTGTGTCTTCCACCACGTTTACCTTCTTATCCCCATTTATTGCAAAACTTCTACACGAGTGTCTTTTTACAGTTTGTTTCCTTCAGCTTTCCACCCTAAGGACTCTGCAAACTGAAGGATTCTGGGGATGGAACATGTTCTGGATGGGACGAAAGCTAAATCCATCTTTTTATATGCAGTCTATGGCCCCAAAATAATTCCAATACACATGTTAATTGGAACAGATCAGCTTTAAATCAGTGTTTAGAATTTAGTCCATTAACATTTGGAATGTCCAGTAGAGCCATCTGATTATTTCATTTAGATGCCAGCAGGAAGTCAGGTGGCTCAGAGAGCGTTTGGGTCTGTGCATGGTCGACGGTGAAAGGATGATAATAAGTAAACATGTGCGTTTGATTTGTGCACCACTAAGAAACTGTTATAATCCAGGTCTCTTTACATCAGTGAGGAATCTGAAACAGACTCAGAAGTGAGAAGTGATTCATTTGCTTGGAAAATGTTTGGATCCAGCATCTTGCTTTAGCGTGTGTTGTTTCCTCAAATCTTTAAATAATCAGAAGTGGTCATAATTTAAGTTTCAGAGATTTAAGCAGTGCAAATTCTCTAAAAGATGTCTTCAAACTGCATTACATGGTGAAAATAATGGGAACTGAATTCTGGACTCAAGGACATCCAGTGTTGATGTCACACCAAGGAGTTTATTTTTAAAACCCCATCGATCAATGAGTGCCATTCTTCATTCCCAAGATCACCCTCAAACATCCTCACAGCCGGTCACATAATCTTTTAATTTGATTGTTTGTCTGAAATAGAATGGCGGCCAAACATGAGAGAGTTGTTGGTTTCATGCAGGCTGCCGAAAGCCTTTTCTCTCATCTGCATCTGCCTCAGGAGTGCTGACACTGCTGAAGGCTGGAAGCTGGCTTGGTGCTGTTTGGTGCAGTCTGCAGAGACACACAAAGATGGGCTGGTGCTGATAGCTGCCTGTCATTTTCACCTGTTTCACCTCAGAGGGAGCCAGCCGCTGGGAAGTCTCCAGACTTTCCAAAAGGAATAAAACCATGATGTCAGAGGTACGTCACTGGCAAACATCTCCAAACTTTTCGAGGTATTAATACTGGCGCATTTAAGCTGCTTTCGCTGTGAGTTTGTCTTCTTAGAGGATGGGATTAGCTGATGTTGTTACTCAGAGCCAGACACAAGCCTTGTGCTCAGTGGTGGAGGATGCTGCACACTGACTGTGCTGATGCTTCATAGAGCCATGGAGCTTTATTTAGATAAATGAGGTGTCTGCTTCAAGGGCTAAACTAGAGGTCAAAGCATGAAATACCTTTCTGTCTCTGTCTACCTGTGAGACCAAAGGTTTATGGATATGACTGTCCACCTGTGTGTTAGTGCTTTGGTCTGGTTTGGTTCAGATCAACAGTGTCAAAGTTCTCATGAAAATATGGATAAATGAACATCTGCAAAACTCTACAGGATGTGGCTTGTTTTTCGTTTTGGTGCTTGATGTGCTCCTTTTCCTCCAGCCAAAGCATGAAGTGATGACATGTAGCAAGGGAGGAAATCCAAGCCTTTTGCTGTTGAAGAAGGTGCCCCAGTAAAATACCAGAGTGGTTCTGTCAGACCGATGAAGCTTCAAGTGTGCCTGGCTGCTATGCCAATGCACACACTGCCTTCTTAGTGCACTGTAGGAATACAGTCGGTGTCTCTAATGGTGTCTCTATTTTCTGCAGTTTCGTGATCTGATTGGCTGAAGTTAAATCATGTTGAATGGAGCAGACCTACCCAGTATTTGGTCACAGTGCTGTGATTACTTTGAAGGACGACTTCTCCAGTGTTTCTGTGTGTGAAACCCATCTGGGTTCAAGGTTTGTCTTTGGTCCAAAAACAGCAGTTACTGCATTAGACACACTGTGAGGGGCCTTTCAGGTGCAGTGATCCCTCAGCATCCATCAGTCAGTATATCTAACTATAATAAACCAGTTCAGGAAGGAGCAAAAACAGAGACAGCCCTGTTACCAATCAAAGCAACAAACCTGGTAAGAACTGTGACAGAAAGCATATTTGAGAAACTATTTTTTTTAGTTTTGTTTTGTTATGGGTGTCCATATAATTTGCATATATAGACACCCATAATATTTCCAACCTCACTTTTAAACTGACTAAAACTTTGAGTTGAGTTGTCTGTCATGTTCAGAGCTCTCCAGGGGGCGTCTGAGACGAGAGGACCAGGACAGAGTTTTATCTGAGAAGGCCACAGTTTGTCTCTGGGTGTAAATCTGAAGCGTTACGGGTCATAAACCATCACAGAGAGACAAACAGGGCAGACATGCAGAGCACAAATACAATATTTAGTTGCTTTTGAGTCTGAGTCAAATATCATACAGAGTATGTATGTTGTTGTATTGACTGTCTGATGATGAGGCAGTAGGATCAATATTGTGTTTGTCAGTCGGGATGAAATTGATTCTCATGGCCGAAAACTGACCTGAATGTAGCTGCGTTTTGTGCATGTGACTGTTCTTCATCCAGTTTATCATTAATTCAGTCCACTGAGTATGACTGTGCTTGGATATTTGCTTATTGTAGCATAGTTAGACAATTAAAAAATCTAAAACTACACAGATGATCCTATAGCCCACAGTGAGCACTGCAGCTGAATATTATACTGTTTCAGAAGGAACTTATGTACACATGTACCATTTATATCCGATGTTTAAGTACAGCTTTCAAATTTTAAAGACCCACAAATATGACATCCATCAAATGTGTCTCTGCAGACACTTGCATTCTTGTTGTACCTGTTACGTGTGGAGGTGGTGACAGAGGTGGGAAGTAACGAGGTGGGAAGTAACGATGTACAAATACTTTTTACTTTTTTCTACATTTTACTTTTACTCCCTACATTTTTTACACAAATATCTGTACTTTCTACTTCTTACATTTTCAGACTCGCTACTTTAGGTTTAACGTCTGAGAGAAGTTTTTATTTCCAGTCACTGCGCCATCAAGCATCAAACAATCTGAGCCTAAATGGAGGAACAATAACACATAAGAGACAATCCTACTGGTGTATCCTCCATCACTTATCGCATGCAAACAGATGCATGCATAAAGAGGCAAAACCATATAATTTATGTATCATTTATAGTGCTATAATCAGGGGTTACAGTGGGCCGGACTGAGTGCAGATGTTGGGCATCTTAGCTACTGCTACTGAAGAGGAGCGAAAATAACGGGAGTAACGTGTGGCAGGTAATTTTAAATGCAACGTTTCTAAATGCTCAACAAATATTAGCAAACACACAAAAGTGTCTGCAGTTTGTCACACAACGTGTCTGCTAGCTAAAAGAAGAGCTGCTGTGTTTCCAGGGAGAGAAAAGAAAGAGAGAGAAGTTCACTCAGAGATGGAGAAAGATGTAAGAAAGAGGACAGGAGAGGAAGAAGAGAGATTAGATTTAAAGGTAAGGACTACAGAACAAACTGAGGTATGCTAACTTTGTGTAATTCAAAGACTGTATGAAAATACTGCGGTTTACTGCAGGATAAACAGGTCAGCTTGCTGTACTGTATTTACAGTAAAACTCTGTGTTGGACTGGTGCACAGAGGCTGTGTTCGTGGTCAGAGTTACAGGTTACATGAAGTGTAGGAGAGATGAGTTTGAATCAAAGCTGTTGTTGCTTAGATTCATTCACTGAATTCAACATTTAAACACCTGCTACTTTTACTTTCTTACTTTGAGTATATTTCAGAGCCTGTACTTTTTTACTTTTACTTAAATAAAGAAGTTGAACCAGTACTTCAACTTTTACCAAAGTATTTTTTAACACAAGTACTTGTACTTCTACTTAAGTACAGAACATCTGTACTTTTGCCACCTCTGGGTGGTGACAAAAACATCATCAGCCACCTGAGTTGGTTTCTGCAGTCCTTGGAAAGCTCTCTGTGAAATCTTACTTAGTAATGAGGGAAATGCTTTGTGTGGTGCTTCATAAATGCCACCAACTGATGAACTCCAATAAACCATGAATTAAGGGTCTGATATTATTTAAGGGACCCTTTAATGTTTGGATGTGTTCAGCTCAAATGAGAGGATTGATTTAAGAGCACACGCATGTCATTCAATTTCCTTCATCTCCCATAAATTATTGAACATCTGTCTTATAGTGTCAGCATCTGTTTTGTGGTGACTGAATTATTTAAAAGCTGGCGCAAAATAAAAAACTCTGGTACGGCTGTATGTTCCAGTTATAGCAGCTGTTAGATAACAGATGAGCCCAGATGAGCTGAATCTCAAGCATAAATGTGATTGTGATGTCATAATTGTAAAGAAAATTCAATGAATTACAAAAGTCCCCATAGACTGTATATAAAAGATGGATATAGCTTCTGAGTCAGAAAGTGAAGACAGCACAGAAGTGCCTTACACCTACTTTATTTTTAATGGCCAGCAGGGGTGTAAACATTTTCTTTGTGGGTTTATGGGCTTGTTATTTATACATCTTATTAAATCAAGCATGTTTATTAATCCTTAATAGATTGTGCTAATTTTTAATTGCAAGTTCTTATTCATGCAGTAAAAGGGAGGCGTGTTGGGACCACAGACCATAGAACATGAATGAAAGTTGGCAACTTGATGACAAACAACTTTTCTCACCTCTTAGGGGAGCAACTGAAGCAGCTACCAATGGGAGTGCAGGGTGCTGCTGAGTGACGTAATATATGCTGGATACATTAGAGTCTGACCTGCCAGCATCGATTTACTTTACAGTTTCCCCCAAACTGCATTAAGTTACAGGATATTCTCTCAACTTAACTTAAGATAATTAAATGAAAGGTCGGCTTGGGTGAGGGTGTATAGATTTGTTGTGACAAGCATTTTTGTGGTGGCTACTTTGTGTCTCCAATCATAGTGAGGAGCTTTCACAGTAATGACATGCTAGCATGCGGCTGTGAGCATGACTATTGGCATGCTGTGCACGCATGAAACAGACCAGCTGTAACTGGACACATGGAAGGCTGAGCGATCAGTTTCCGGTCTGGGCTGAGATGCTGGAAATCGGACGATTTCATTCCCTGGCTGGTTGATCGCTGCATCTCTGTTACCTGCACAACTGAGCAAATCGCTTTATATGTTGACGGGGCGTAAGTATGGCTGAATGATCCTCTCTGTGGGCCATGTGAACTCACACAGACAAAACTTAGAGCTGCAAATGCAGACAGGAGGAACACAGAAGGTACAAAAAAAGGAAAAAGCATTCAGAAACAAGAAGGAGAAAGCTGTGGCAGGGGATTTTTTTTTTTAAAGAAAAAATGCATCTGTTTAGTTAGCTCATGTAAAAGTGGTCACAAATAGGTGTACACTGCTGCACAGAAAATCTCTTTGTGATTGTGCTGGTTGCTAGAAGGTTGTCACAGCTGCCAGCATTTTGCACAGAAGACACTGACTTGACTGTAAACAAACTACATGCCGCGTGGTGCTGAAACTGTAAACTTGTGTGACAGGAACTAAGACTGGTTCCCTTCAAAGTAAAACTTGCTCCTTTTGAAATGTGTTGGTTTCTGCAGTTTTACTTTGAAGATTAAAGGTTTACATTTCCAGTTTGCATCGCATTTTCATTTCACTATATTTCAGAGAGTAAATCGGAGTGTTCAGAGAAGTCGGCGTCTTCCTTGCAAAATATGGGCGATTGCTGCAATGCACTAGCGACCAAAGCAATCACAAGGAGTTTTTTGGTGCAACAACCTCACTGTGACTGATTTCACCTAACGACAGCCACTAACCCCTTGCAACCACTCGCTAACCATTTGGGGCATACATATGCACATTTTGCCAGAGTGACCGGAAGTTGCCTCTCTTGGCCTGTGAGACTGAGGCCTTACCTGTTCACCTGATACTGCTCCATTGATAAAGTTGGGTTAAATGTTTAGTGACTGTACTTAAAGGAGGTTAAATATGATTCGATGCTCTCCTGCTAATCTTTTTTTTATACAATGCCTTCTCTTCATGGCTGATGTGGGAATTAAAACTACTCAGGATGTCTACACCTGCGAGCAGAGCTGCACTTAAGCAGCCCCAGCTGTTCTATCTGTGTCACCTGTGGACAAGATAAAAGATAGTTGGAGATAGTCAGTGTCTTAAACCTGTTTTTCATGACCACCATGGGGGTGACTGCTCTGGTTACAAAATGACTTGTAATTGTATAAAAATCTGTTGGAAAACCTCAGTAAACATTTTCCAAACATTAATGGGCTCAGTCACTAGTTTCAGGTCATACTGGATTCAGTATTAATTTAGTAAATTATGATCATTATTAGAGTCAGACAGGAAGATTATCCAAGATATACTAATCACTGTAAAAGTTGTTAGACAACGATCCCACCTGGTTTCAAGATACCAAGATGGCAAACATGCACATAAAGGTGGCCATCTTTTATATACAGTCTACAGTTATCCAACACATAATTGCAATTTGGTGCAATAGGTTAGTCAGATTTTTACGCTCTTCCTGATCTGACGCTCCCACGGATTTGTGTCTCAGACTGGAGATCTTTAGCATATTAGGAAAATGTGTTAAACACTACGCACATCTAGAAAGAATGGCTTTATGCATATTTAAAATATTTAAAACAGATATAATCCCAAAATCGCGCATTTATACCTGTTACACCTGCGGTATGTTCCTCTTTTAGTAAATATATCTTTCTCTAATGTAGTGATTTTAAAGGATTAGCTTTCGTTTACCGCCATACTGTTCGGAGTTCACACCTGCTCGTGATGTCACCACCCTTCAGGTGATACCGCGTGCCGATGCATGTTTGCATCCACACACATCTGACGCTTTTATTTTGAACTGCTTTCCACGTGGATGTGGGGGTGGTGGCAGTGCCTTTAAATACTTTGCACGTTCCTCCTTGCAGCTCCTCCCATACTAAACCCTCCACACTGACTCAGCATGTATGTGACAGGCAGAGAGGAGGGAAAGGGGCAGGGCTGCAGGTTATATGAGTGTGAGCATGAGGCTGGCTGTGCTGGTCAGACAGGTCTGCACTAACTGCTCTGCTGGAGAGAAGGAAGAAAGGAGGTGAAAATGAGAGGGAAGGAAGAGAGAAGAAGAGAGAGGATGAGACGAGATAAATCATGTGGGAGGTGTAAATCCTGTATGGATGAAGCGGCTGTGAGAGGAGGAGAGGTGAGCATGAGATTGAGATGGGGGGAGGAGGACAGTGGAGGGAAGATTTTGTGAGCCTGTGTAATACAAATGTAGCTGTAAGTGTCTCTGATTTCTGCTGACAGCGCAGGGAGATAAACAGCAACTACTGAGGCAGCCGACAGCCTGCACGATGATGCAGAAGATGCAGATGTGCGTGTCATATTGTAAGACTTAGAGACAGATGACTAATGCACAAGAAAAAGTGGGACTCTACAGTATATTGTGTATATTTGTGTGGGTGGGTGAGAGGGTAAGTGAAGTCATGAATGACATTGCATGTGCGAGAAGAGGAAGTGCGTATTTTTGTATAATCAGTTTGTGTGGGCATGTCAGTGCATGCAGCCTCTCCTGGCATCATGTATGCCATTACTGAGCTGGTGTATTATAAAGCATGGTGACAGTTCAGGGTAATCAGTTACCGATAAATCACATAGTCATGATATTATCATTTTATACCTGTAAAATCGTCCATATGGTTAAATGCAGTCTTTTAAAGTAGCCTATTTAAAACTTAATTCATGCAAAAGTCTTACATTTTCATCAATAGAAGAAAAGTCACTTAACTGTATTAGATGTAAATATTTAAGGAATTAGTGACTTTAATGGTTAATGACAGACCTGCTCTGCTGTGCTTTGCTTTAGTTTGCATAACAATGGATAAATTACTTTGATGCAAAAGAGCTCATTAATATCGGCAAATCCAAAGGAGTCCCCTCTCTGCTGCTCAAGTCCTTTTTCATGCAAGCACTGCAATGCTCACCTTTGTCAGGACTCACCTGGTGGAGATGCATGTCCAGTGGTTTTTAATCTGACAGCTCCCCAGTGCCAATGCTGCATTCCATTTAAAGTGGGAAGTTCCCAGTTAAAGAGAACGCGACAAATGTCACGTGATGTTGCACCGAATACAGCTGCTAGTCCAGTGATGGTGCTTTGTAAAAAGAGGCAGCCATTGTATTTGAACCCAAACTGCAGTGTTACTCTAAACCGAACTCAGCTGTCTTTGATGCCTAACCATATAATATTTCTTTAATTAAGCTCATATTAAAAATAATTCAAATAAAGGCTAAAAATATGTGACGTGCAGGACTCAAACCTTTCTGTTGTGACCTCACCTCCACATGCAAAAAGACCTCATGGTCTCACAGACATGACCTGCTCTTTCCCCTCTAACAAGATGAAAGATGATGATAATGTAATCTTAAAAAGACACATTGTTGCTGTTCATTAGTAATCTCATTGAACAGTTGTGTTCTCAGTATAAATCACAATATCTGTGTTTATGATTTCTGACATAATCAAGAACCCATACTGTTCTCAGCAGCCTCATTACAGCAGCACACAGCCATTTTTGTCTGCATTTACGTCACTTCATTGCAGAACTAGTGGCTCAACATGTCACGTCTTATGAGTCCAGTATTTTGCTCAGGACCTCAAAGACTGAACCAGCAGAGCTAGAATAAGTGATTAGTCTGATAAATAAATGCTAATGTTTGTCCAGATATGTGCGCTCCTTCCTGTAGACACGAGTCCTCCTAGGTCCTTCAGGTGGCATAGCTAGTTTGGGTTTATCTAGAAACATGGTTAAAATCTCCTTGGTATGGAGAAGAAAAGTGCTTTTTTTGACCTTTTACTGAGCTACTGTCCTCTCTGCAGTCTGGTACATTTACCCATTCAGTGGAAAATGAGTCCTCAGCAGGATAGAGCAAACAAGGTCGAATGCTGGCAAAGTGGCTTCTGATTAGCTTTAATGTGGGAGTTGTTTTGTGAAATTTCAAAGATGTTGGTGGCAGGAAAATGTATTCCATGAAACACAGTTTATTTGGTGTTTCTCCAGCAGTGTTGGTCACATGTCAGTGAGCTTGAAGATGAGCTCAACCAACAGACATGACTGGTTCAAACAGATGTTTTAATGGGTCATAATAGTCTGCTATCCCCACATAATGCTGTTTGGATCAATACATGACTGCTTTTAAACCATGATGCTGCTGCACATGTTGATGCTGCTCTGATGGTCTGTAGACAAAATATGTCCACAGTCATAGATGGTCATAAATGTGGTCAATAGCTCTGTGTACTCTTCCTCTGTGTCTCCCAACGTTGCTCTGAAATATTTGCATGGATTGGTGTAAACTTTGGTGCAGGTGTTTTCCGTGTTTCCAGGTGACTGGTGAGCTTTGATGTTCATTTAACATTGTTAGATTTGATACCAGTGAGTAATCAATGTGAGATCATCAAAAAGTTAAAAAACTGGGCTTCAAAATCCAAAGGGAGACACCATAGCGGGTATGTTAATCAAACATGTTACTGCACCCAGTAACTGCTAATACATCAATGATAGTGACAGTCCCAGCATCTATACATGCAGCCCATAGACTGTACATAGCCATAGTGGTGTAGTGGTCAGCTTCACACCAAAAAGGGCCTCAGTTGAAATCTATACATTTTCTGTGTGCGGGTTCTCTGCGGGTACTCACGCTTCCTCCCACGGTCCAGAAATTAAGGCTTGGTAGGTTAATTGGTGCCCCCCCCTTCCCACGAAATAAGAAGATGGATGGGTGTTGCCAGCTTACACTAGCCACACGCTGTCCTGGTGCTCATTAACTCTAAGGAATAATGAAATATCAGACTTACCCTCATTAAAACAAACTTCTAACTTCTGTACCACACAATAAGTACAACTTTTGTCAGATAATTCTTGAAAATGCTTTAAAACACGTTAGCAAAGTCCGATTCATTACTCAAATTGGCGGAAGTGAGGCATGGCTGTCAGTGCTCAGCAACACCTCCATGTTTTGGTACACCACTTATCAAAGCTAAATGTGTTCATAACAACAAATATCCATAGAAATCAAAGCAGCTTTTGTACCAGGCTGTAAAAATGTTTATCAACATGTTTATTCTGTATTTTAACAGCCTATGGGAGTTTATTTAATTTAACTGCAAATTATTTATTTATATAGTGCCAAATCACAACAAATGGGCGCTTTATATTGTAAGGTAAAGACCCTACAATAATTACACAGAAAAGCTGACAGTCAAAACAACCCCCTCTGAGCAAGCACTTGGTGACAGTGGGAAGAAAAAACTCCCTTTTAACAGGAAGAAACCTCCAGCAGAACCAGGCTCAGGGAGGGGCAGTCATCTGCTGCGACCGGTTGGGGCTGAGGGAAGAGAGACAGGACAAAAGGCAAAGTGTGGAAGAGAGCCAGAGATTAATATTAACTAATGATTAAATGCAGAGTGGGGTATAAACAGAGTGAAAAGTAGTGAATGAAAAGAAACACTCAGGGCATCATGGGAACCCTCCAGCAGCCTAGGTCTATTGCAGCATAACTAAGTAACTACTTTATTTTTGGAGCTGACCTCCAGTGGCCACTATAGGAACTGCAGTTTTGCCATTATTTTTCAGCCCTGAGAGGTTGCTGTTTCATCCAACCATTGTTAAAAACAATGCAACAAAAGCTATGAGATGTGTGCAGTGAGTGATTTTTCACATAATGCAGCACTGTGCAACATAACTATATTACTCCTTTACCTTTTGATGTGGGCAGAAAAACACTCATATTTCCAGCATAAATCCCTCATACAGATTACTATATTTCAAGGAAAAGACTAATTTGTTGTGTTCTTACTTGTTTTTTTTTTTTGTTTTGGTCTAAGTGTGGTTCTTCATTCACTGAGTCAAGGTGGTGAGTGGAGGAGTTCTACCAGCAGCAAGGTCATGGCCAACGTGTCTCCCCCTTCTTTTCTCTGCCAGTAAACCTCTGTGCATCTTTCTGCACATACGCACTGCTGCAGCCTCTGCATGAGTCAGAGGACCAGTCACTTTTGTCTGAAAATGCCTTTGAAGGCAACGTGAGGAGGAAAGAAAGCGATTGCCTTGTATAAACACTGGTTTCTTTCGTTTTGGTTGATCCTCTTTAGTCACTGCTTATGATTCAGCAGAGTTCGCAGGGTTTAGGCAGCATGTTTTGGGTGCGACAGTGAGCCCTCAGCCAGTTCTTGGTAATTTATACACGTAGGCAGCTCCGCCAGATACGGTACATGCTGTAACCTAATATTACATGTGGAGAAATCAATAGTTTATGAGTGAGAGGATGATTAGGATGCTTCATGTTACAGTGTGAATCCCTCTGGATATCTCTTCTATTAACTTAACACAAGCCTTCTAATCACCCCCGGGTTTTTAATGTGTTGCTGCATAAACTGCACAACCTGTCATGTTGCTGAAATCATAGCTGCTAGTGCACAGCGCCAGTAACAAGCAAGCTGAGAGCTAATATTAGCACCAACTCTCCATCACATGCAGGGAGCTAATATTAGAGCTGCACGGTTTGGCTTGGGTTTAATTACCTGTGTGATTTGACTCATAAAAGCCCAGTGCAAGGACCCAGAAGAGTTTATCCATGTGAGTCCTTCTGTCAGCGTTAAAACCCAGAGGAACAACAAGAAGATGAGTCACCCTTATTGAGCAGCTGTGGATTTTTGTTTATCAAGGCTCAATCGGAGGTGTGCCATCCTGCAGCCTCCTCATTGAGTCTGTCACTATTTTTAACACCAAAGAACATAAACATCTTTGCTAAATGGGGTATTTTTAAAAAATGGAGTGTGACAGTGAATAAAAGCTTTGACATCAAAGATAAAGATTCTCTGTACAGATGGATGGATATGTCTCTGATTCGCTGAATTCATTGCAGATTCTGTTGCTGTTGTTATTTTCAGCATTTCCTGGTAGTTACTCTGTGAGTTATGCAGTTCAAAGCCAGCAGATGAAGTGAATTCACTTCACACATTCTTGTTGCACTGATTTCTGCATTATACAAAGCAGACCAAATGACAGTTACCAGACCATGTGCATTTTTTTTTAGCACAGACCAATCAGACAGCACACACTAGTGATGCTTTAACTGGCTCTGAGTTTAATCAGGGTCTTAATGCACATACAGCTGCTGGTCTCTAAATATTGTTTGAGTGTTTCACAAACTGCTGATCTGCTTGGATTTTCCCACACAGCCATCTCTATGGTTTACAGAGAATCATCTCAAAGGTTGCTAGGAAGGCAACAGTAACTCAAATAACCACTTGTTACAGTGAGGGTATGCAGAAGAGCACCTTTGAATGCCCAACACATCCAGCCTTGAAGCAGATGGGTTACAGCAGCAGACGACCACACCAAGTGGTACATTCATACGATCTCACCAACGTGGACCATGGAAGATTGGAGAAACCCTGGCTGGTCTGATGAGTCTCAATTTCTGCTGCAGCATTCAGATGGTAGGGTAAGATTTGGGCCTAAAACAGCATGAAAGCATGGATCCATCCTGCCTTGTATCAACAGTTCAGGCTGGTTTTGGTGTAATGGTGTGAGGGACATTTTCTTAGCAAACTTTGGGCCCATTAGTATAAATTGAGCATCATTTAAACACAGCCTACCTGAGTATAGTTGCATCCGTACTTCCAGCAGGATAACACTCCATGTCACAAAGCTCAGATCATCTCAAACTCGTTTCTTAAACATGACAGTGAGTTCACTGCACTCTGCTGGATTGAGATCCAGGGACTGTAGAGGCCATCTGAGTACCATTGGGATGCAGGGCTCTGGTTAATCCCCCTGTGCTGTGGGGAAAATAAGTATTGGATACGGTGCCAATTTTGCAAGTTTTCCCACCTACAAAGAATGGAGAGGTCTGTAATTTTCAGTGTAGGTACACTTCAACTTTGAGAGACAGAATCTAAAAAAAAGATCCAGAAAATCACATTGTATGATTTTTAAATAATTTGCATTTTATTTTTATTAAGTATTTGATACAATAGAAAAACAGAACTTAATATTTGGTACAGAAACCTTTGTTTGCAAGTAAACAGGTCAGATGTTTCCTATAGGTCTTGACCAAGTTTGCACACACTGCAGCAGGGATTTTGGCCCACACCCACTCATACAGATCTTCTCCAGATCTTTCAGGTTTCAGGGCTGTCGCTGGGCAACATTGAGTTTCAGCTCCCTCCAAAGATTTTCTATTGGGTTCAGGTCTGGAGACCAGCTAAGCCACTCCAGGACCTTGAAATGCTTCTTATGGAACCACTTCGTAGTTGCCCTGGCTGTGTGTTTTGGATCATTGTCATGCTGGAGGTCCCAGCCACGACCCATCTTCAATACCTTACTGAGGGAAGGAGGTTGTTGGCCATAATCTTGCGATACATGACCCCATCCATCCTCCCTTCATACGGTGCAGTCGTCCTGTCCCCTTTGCAGAAAAGTACCCCAAAGTACGATGTTTCCACCCCCAAGCTTCACGGATGGGATGGTGTTCTTGGGGTTGTGCTCATCCTTCTTCTTTTTCCAAACATGGCAAGTGAAGTTGATACTCTCTTTTTAGTTACTGTAGATTGTATTTTTTTCTTGCTGCTTTTACACAATAATTTCCCTTGTGGGATCAATGAAGTATCCATACATACATACATACATACATGCATACATACATACATGCATACATACATACATGCATGCAAGCATGCATACATACGTGCATACATACATACATGCATGCAAGCAAGCTCTATTTTGGTCTCATCATATCTTTCATGACCTTCTCCCATGCCTCCTCTGGATCATCCAGATGATAACTGGCGAACTTCAAATGGGCCTGGACATTTGCTGGCGTGAGCAGAGGGACCTTGCATGCCCTGCAGGATTTGAATCCATGACGGCATAGTCATGTGGTCCCAGCTCTCTTCAGGTCATTGACCAGGTGTAGTTCTGGGCTGATTCCTGACCTTTCCCAGAATCATCCTTACCCAAGTGGTGAGATCTTGTGTGGAGCCCCAGACCAAGGAAGATTGATAGTCATCTTGTGTTTCTTCCATCCATCCATCCATCCATCCGTCCTCTTCCGCTTATCCTGTTCAGGGTCGCGGGGGGGTGGGGGTGGGGGGGCAGGAGCCTATCCCAGCTGTCATAGGGCGAGAGGCAGTGTACACCCTGTACAGGTTGCCAGCCTGTTGCAGGGCCAACACAGAGAGACAGATCACCATCCACACTCACATGCATACCTATGGGCAATTTAGAGTCTTTGGACTGTGGGTGGAAACCGGAGTACCCAGAGGAAACCCACGCAGACACAGGGAGAACATGCAAACTCCAGAGAGAGAGAGAGGCAGTTCAGGTGGTGCCGCGCGGTGGTTAGCACTGCTGCCTCACAGTTAGAATAACATCTAGAAGGCCTGGGTTTGATTCCACCTTGGCCTGGGCTTCTCTCTCTCACTGTGTGGAGTTTGTGTTTCTTCCATTTTCTAATAATACACCAACAGTTGTTGCCTTCACACACAGCTGCTTATATATTGTCCTATAGCCCATCCCAGCCTTCACTGTAAACCCAGATTTTGATTCCACTTAAAAATATTGAGTTCATATTACTTAAAATTACCTAGAATGTGAACATTACGTGTTAATGCTGAGTAGACTGTACTTTTTCTTGGTCTATCTTATTGTAATCATGTGTTTGAGTTCAAACAACTTAATATCATCAAGTTTTGCACCTGCTAAATATCTAGTTTATACCAGTTTTAACAGACTGGATTAATACGCCGCTGCATGGTAGGATGATGTTAGCAGTACTACCTCACAGGTGGAATGCTATCTGGAAGGTCTGGGTTCAATTCTGGCTTGGTCCAGGTCTCTTGCTGTTTGGAATAGAAGACATTTGATGTTTTTGTTTGGTTTTTGTTCACAACGCTCTCTCATATAGTTTTTTACTGTTCCATGGACAAAATGTTATTTGTAAATGTTAATGTACCGGCATTCAGCAGGGATGAGTTTTATCATGTTTAGTTACCAACTTTAAACAGACACAGTTCAACACTGTAAAAAATATTTGTGTTACTGGGCAGCATGGTGGCATGGTGGTTAGCACTGCTGCCTCACAGCTAGAATAGCTATCTGATAGTCTGGGTTCAATTCCACCTTAGCCTGGGACTCTTGCTGTGTGGAGTTTGTATGTTCTCCCTGTGTCTGTGTGGGTTCCCTCCCACAATCTGAAGACATCCAGTTACTGGGGTTAGGTTAATTGGTCTCTCTAAATTGCCCACAGGTGTGAATGGTTGTCTGTGTCAGCCCTGCAACAGGCTGGTGACCTGTATGGGGTGTAACCTGCATCTTACTGCCTTGTCAGCTGGGATGGGCTCCAACCCCCACCACCCCCACACAACCATGAAAAGGATAGGGGGATTGATTGATCAAAAGACATTTTATTTTTTCATGAACTATAAAAGATAAGTTTGGTCAATTAGAACATACAATTTAGTTCAATTGGATATGGAGTAGTGCTTACTTAATAGGCTGAGTTAAATGAACTGTTTCATTACTTAAAAAATTTAAGGCAATGAGTTACCTTGGTTTTTTTTAAGTAGATTCAACTTATCCGGGTTTACAGTGTTGTACAGGTCTACAATTTTGTCCCTGGTGTCCTTAGTCTTGGGCATGGTGGAGAGGTTGGACTGTGTTTGAGTGTGTGGACAATTAATTACAATTAATATTAATAATTGCAATTAATACAGGTAATTAGTGCAAAATAGGAGGGCTTCTTAAAGAAAAACTAACAAGCCTGTGAGAGCCAGAATTCTTGCTAGTTGGTAGGTGATCAAATACTTCTTTCATGCAATAAAATGCAAATTAATTATTTAAAAATCATACAATGTGATTTTCTTTTTTTTTTTCTTTTTTTTTTAAGATTCTGTCTCTCACAGTTGAAGTGTACCTACGATAAAAATTACGGACCTCTCCATTCTTTGTAGGTGGGAAAACCTGCAAAATTAGCAGTGCAAAATATTTATTTTCCCCACTGTATTGTCATGCTGGGCTGAGAATTTCAGAGGTTCGTTATCAGAACTGATTGCTATCACCACAATTAGAAAGCAGGTACAGCTAGGAAGCAGTCGTCTGATTCCCAGGGGGACCACCAGGCTGTGAATTTTTTCTGGATAGAACCCTGGGATGTGATTTGCACCTTGGATGTGCAGCCTTCAAATCTGCAGCAGCTGTGTTCCATGTACAAAGAATTGTATTATGTTTCAGTCCATCTGCAACATCCAGCCTGTACCTCAGACTGTCCAGGAGCTCAGTGATGCCCTGGTCCAGATCTGAGAGGAGATGCCCCAGGACACCATTACGTCATCTCATTAGGAGCCCCAACGTTGTCAGGCATGCATACAAGCACGTGGGGGCCACACAAACTACTGAGTACCATTTTGAGTTGCTGCAGTGAAATTTCAGCTAAATGTTCCAGCCTGATGCATAATTTTTCACTTTAATTTTCAGGGTGTCTTTGAATTCAATTCAGTATGAAACAGTACAGTATGAAACATTATAAATGTAAAATTACATGAATATTTCCCTCCTCACATAGATCTTACATATCCTTACATGATAAATACTCTCCAGAGTCAAATATTCCTTAAAATAAATTGTTGCTCACAACACTGTCTCTGAAGTACATCTCTAAAGCAACTGAAGTACATCTGCAGCACCTGTTCTAGCCAAAGACTGGAGCATGTGATTGGAATTCAGGGAAGTTTCCTCATTGATTCATGTACAAGTTTATTTTTTGCATCTTTGGCCACAGCGGCTTTTATCAACAGTGGAGAGAGACAGGAAATGGGGGAAAGATACAGGGGAAGATATGCGGGCAAATTGGCGACGGGCCGGGACGCGAGCCCGCGCCGCCCGCACCGCAACATATGTATGTGGTCACCAGCTTCACCACTAAGCCACCCAGGCGCCCCGATTCATGTACAAGTTTAGTTAATTCATGTGATCAGAGTGCTGTGCTGTACTGTACATCAGGCTGAGTGTGGCAGGTGTTGCTCAGAATGGATTGTTTGTCTTGTAACGCCTGGCAGTCCCACCAGACTCAAAGCCAGAATTACTGGAGAGCTGACAGGAAACTGGGCTCTGCAACCACCACGATTACAGATTCCAGCCTTGATCCAGGAAGAACGGCAACACCTCCACCACTGTTCACTGTGCAGTATTTATTTCTTCTTATCTTACCCTTCAAATTGGGGAATCTCTTTATTCCCGTTATGGCATCACTTGTTTGTTTTTTTTTTTTTTTTTTTTTTTTTGACACTGTTTTTTAATTTATGGCTCCATCACTTCATGAAAATTGTGCTGTTATAGATGCCTTATGCATCACTTCACACACATTTCAACAAAATGAAAGCTCACATTTGAAATCTGGAAGACACTCATCAATGACACTATAACAGAAGCACACAGAAATTTCCCGTATTTGTAGCTTTGATGCTGACATCCCGACATCGCTGGTTAAGCTTTGAAGCTTAAATGTGCTTCTGTAATTAGGCTCAGTTGTAATTTTCTTATATAATTGTGTCTTGCTCTCTTTTGTATTTACAGACCCAGAAACATGCACTGTGAATTAGACTGTAGAACCTGTTTGGAAACTTTGACATCTCCAGCAGAACTGAAGCTATCTACATGACTAGATGCTAGTAGGACTTGGTGGGGAAAGGTTGCCGAGCAGTATCTTTGTGTTTCTGGCAGAAGAAAATGGTTGTGTTACATCAGCAGTTGTGTTACTGCTTTTAACTCTGGCCTTCCTGTAACTCTACACTCCATCACCCTGGCTTGCTGCCAGCAGAGCTTTCTCCTTCACTTAGACGACTCCCTCATCCCGCTGTCCTTTTATCTATTTATCTGTCTCTTGTGGTCTTTCTCTCATCACTGACTTCATCTCACTTGCGCCCATCAACTCCTGCCTCAGTCAGATGACGAATAACTGGATGAAAGGGGCCCGAGTTAAGGTGCCGTTTTCACTGGAAACGGTGTCGTTTTGATGCATTTCAGCCTTTCGTTTACACGATGGCGTTTCAGAAACGATCCGCGTTTACACGATGACATGTGAAACGATGAAAACGATGTCGTTCCCATGCCAGGCCACAAGTTGGCGTTGGTTTTCCCTTTGCAAAGTTTGTTTATGCAAGACGCGCATGCGTGGAGTGACACAGTAGGTAGTGCGGCAAATTGTTCATTACTTACAAAACGGCCAATGTGAGAGGTTTTGTGTGGACTGACGATGAGGTTGGATCGCTGGCGCACACAACGCTGAATTACAAAACAGTAAAAACACAAGAAAAGCATAAGAAGCACTCGTGAATCCGCGAGTACTGTTTATCAATTTGCGTGAAAAACTGTGGCCGTCGCAACCATAGTGCGCATGTGCGAGTCGAGCGTTTTCAAATCACCCCGGTTTCAAGTGTTTACACGAGAACACAAGCCGGTGCGTTTCTGAAACGCTCCACTCTGGACCCCGTTTCCGAAACACATCGTTTTCACTCTGTTGTCGTGTAAACAGAAGGGCGAAACGCATCAAAACGACACCGTTGTCGTGTAAACGCAAGGCCACAATGCACAGCTACAACCTGTAGACACAGGTCTGCACAGCTCTCTACTAACCATGTTGATCCCTTTGTAATGTCCTGATTCTCACCATGCAGCACGAATGGATTTAGGTTCCCTGTGTTTTCTGCAGAATTTCTTAGAGGAAATTCATGTATACAAAGAACTGATACAGTAAACTGACCTTAGAACACCATTTGGGAATCACTCATCTATACCACAGCCTTACCCTAATTTGTGTACTGAACCCTTGACCCCAGCCTTCTCCCATGCAGCTCATTAAAAAGAGCCTCTGAATGTAATCCAGTCAGCGTTTGCTTTGCACCTAAACAGAATCTGGAAAATCATTTAGGTATATAGGAAAGCATACATACATTTAGCTTAGGATACAATATTCTTACTTTCTGATCGGTGATCATTCCAGAGCTCTTTCTTAGAAGGCATGTTTGGTTTTGGCACCATGTTTGCATTAAGCTACAGTAACACTATTGAAAACCAAAATTATTGCAATGGTGTGCAATGAATTAGCAGTCTCCTTATCCATGAAATGGTTGCTACAAAGACAGGGACCAGGTCTGCAACCGTCTGCAGTCAGTTGCTGTCAACATTTTGATATAATGGCAATAAGATGGAGTCGGTCTGCTATCAGTTTACTATTAAATGGGGTCAATTCAGCAAAGCAATTACATGTAAGCTGTTTGTGATAATACAATGATTAACCATATCCAGCCTTTTCTTTTTTTTTTTTTTTAAAGATTTGAAACAGAAATTCAGAAATGCCTCCACAAATAGTGACACAGTTGCTGCAGGATGCCAATGTAACTGCAAACTAACATGGGTGCTCGGCAACCTCGCTTTTATACGGGAATATAACTAGAATACAACCAGCTGTCACATAGCTGCGTCTCTTACTGCAAAGAGACTCATTGCAGATGAGTTGCTCTCAGTGCCACAGACTGACTGATTGCATCATGGTGGCAATCTGTCTGAAAATAACTGCAGTTAGTCCCAGTCAGACCATGATTGTTTGGGATGGGTTGCTCCCACCAGGCAACCTGTGCAGTTACCTTGCTACCAAAAGAGGTCACCCAAACATTGAGGGTGTTGCACGCCTCTGGGCAGCTGCTTGCAGTTTGTCTGACAGCAAAAAAAAAAAAAAAAAAAAAAAAAAAAAGTAAAAAAAAAAATGTAATCACCAGCCAAGGAGGTTGTTGTCCTATTTTTATTTTAGTGTGACCGAACCATTAGCCAGCATCCACTGAGTGATGTGTGAAAGTGTGTGTAAGCACCTTGCTGTCACTCAGACCCTTGATGTGTCACGCTTCTAATTCCTGCCATCCGGCAGCTGCCCCATGGACTGGCATTCCCTCTAACATGGGCTTTTTGAAGAGGAAATTAATGCATACAAATTACTTCCCAGTACATTAATACATTTTTGTACAGGTGTAAACAAAACGTCACAAATTTGGGAGCTTTTGTCCACCCTAATTTCATCCCTTAGCCAGCTCCGTCACATTTAGAGCTACTTTGTCTTTCTCACACCTTTTTAGACAAGAGGCCCCTGTGGAGCCACCAACAACTGGACAAAAGCCAGCTGTTGGTGGTGAATGGTTTGACTGAGGGAAGAGTAGCTAGAAAATGTGATAACAGATAGTGTGACCAAATGCAGAGGAAGAGAAAGGGACAAAGACAGAGACATTTTAAATGAAGCTTCATGCTGTCATGAGGGGCTCAAACCTGCTGCAAACATCCAAACCAATGCTGCATGTAGAAATAATTAAAAGTCACAGCGAGAATTTATCAGCTTGGTGAGATCGATGTCTTTGAAGTGAGGGCAGAAACATCAGTTGGGGTTAAAGGAAGGAAAGTTTGGTCGCTCAGCATGCCAACTAATTCACAAGTTCTCTTTGTTCTGTCAGCTTCAATTATTAGCATGTACGTTCTCTCCCACTGCTACCATAAGGCAGCTCCAATCTGTCGCTGCTGGCAGCAGGCTGGAGTTCACCGTCCTCATTTTTTAACACGAGTTCTGCTTCTGCAGCATCATGAACGTTAGACAGAAAAGAGACGATTGGAAAGAAGTCAGCTCAGCTGAGACGAGTAACCGTCGAGGGATTTATCTGGAAAAGAATGAAAATGCAGAATAACAAAGACAATTCTGTGCTGAGAGTTTAGTGTTTCGTGCACATTGTGGCTGAGCAGCCTGCTGGATCTGATGTTTGATTGAGTGAACAGACAAGAGCTAAATATTACTTAATTCAATATGTTTCCTCAGAGAAAGTCCTCTTCATCATTGCTGCATCAGTGTCACAGAAATCAAATCAGATTATCCTAATCTGATCAGAGCTTCTGCAGATCATTTGAAACAGCGTGTTCCTCATTTTTCCGGTGAGTCCTGAGTGCTTGTTTTACTCACAGTGTAGCTCCATCACCATCAGCGCCTCTTATCATTGAGTCAGGGAGCAGGACAGGAAGTGTGTGTGTTTGGGGGGGGGGGGGGTAATTTCCTACTTCCTCTGCCCACAGGAGGATCTCATTTTCTCATCCTTTATTTTTTGGAAGTATCTGTCACTGGGAATGAGAGGGAGATTTTCTTTTTTCTCTCTCGTTTTGTGACATTTGTCATAAATTGATTATTTCTTTATTTGCTTTTTTCTTTTTTCTCTTTTTTGTTCCCTCGCTGAGATTTTAGTGCTGTTATTGTCATTATGACTTCACCATCAGCTGCAGTCATACAAGCTTGTTTGCTTTGGTTATTTCTGTTATGGTTTATATTTTAGAGGAGTGCTAGTTTCTTCCTTTGATGTGCCTCTGACAGACTGATGTGTCATAATGATTGCAGTGGAGATCTGGTGCAGTCTTACTTTGACTCCTGATGGAAAAAACTAAAACTCATTAGAAGAGATAAAAAAATAAAGACCGTAATGTAATAACTCACATCAAATTATCAGAATGGCAAATCTGAAAATCCAACAAACACAAAATAAAAAGAATATAACAGCAAACAGATTCAGACTCAGGTTTAGAATCAAAAACAAGAACAGATGACAGACAAAACAGCACAAACCCAGGAACCATGACATCATTTCGTGCATATTCTCAATTTTCACACAAAATAAAATCATTGAAAAAAAATAAGAAAAACATGATTCAGTTCAGTTCAGCAATGCAATGAAGTGCAATGAGAACAAAGTTAGCAAAGTGTTCACTGAATCTGATGAGGAGGAGGCTCCACGTAACTCCCACAGAAAATTTGCAGCGCTGTTGAACTTATTTCAGTTCATGGAGCCACACACAGTCCTCGGGTTACCCTTCACACCTCCGTGCAGTGTGGCCATGACCCTTTTGTCTGACCCTTGAAAAAGATGCTTGTTCCATAAAATCTATAAAAATAAATTATTTATTCATCTCCTTAATAATAAGAAAGCCTTTTCTGCTTTTCACTGAGCTTTAAATTTTACATTTCTGTATCCCCACACTGTGCCAAACTTCAGGTTAATGTGTGTTTTTCATGTACATCACCTCTTTCTTTCGGCTGCTCCCTTTAGGGGGCACCACAGAGGTTCATCTGCCTCCATCTCAGGCTATCGCAGCATCCTCCTGTGTTACACCAACCTTCTGCATGTCCTCCTCCACTGCATCCATGAACCTCCTCTGAGGTCTTCCTCTTTTCCTCCTGTTACTGTCTCCAAACCATCCATCACAGAAAGTCTCATCAGCATCACTCCTGCTGCTCCCCTCCTGTCACAGATCACCTTTGACACTCACCTCCACCCTCTCCACCCTGCCTGCTCTCTCTTCTTCACATTTCTTGTGCATAATTCACATGTTTGGAATTAAAATAAAAGAAGGTTTGGATGAATAACAAAGCATCTGTGTAGCCTATGACCTTCTGATATCATCAGGTTAATTGAGACTGTTATTTAGACTTTTCTTTTGGCTAATGAACAAATTTAGACATGTTTGTGTCAACCTTATTATTCAACCCCCCTGAAAAGGATAAGCAGTAGAAATGGATGGCTTCATGTGTACCGATGCAGTCACTAAACCCCTCTGTGAGATGTGGTTGTGTTATACAGTGTAAACTATTTTAAGGTACATTACTACAGCAACAGTCTCTCTGGAGCTTGAAAAAAGGTGACTGGACTTCTTTTTGTTTCTTTTTTTTGTTTCTTTTTTTTTAAGCCTGTCATGTCTGGTAGTTTTCACAATCGGAATGATGATCCGAATGCTCTGGTGTACCAAACATATTTGCTTTTACAAGAATAGCTCTGTAAGTTTTCAATAGGCTACTCTTGTTAATGTTTGTATTTAAACCTTATTTTATTTATTTATGCCAGGCCTGACTGGTAGAAAGGAAAGGGTAAGAAAAGAGTGAGAAACAAAAAAAAATAATCAGAGAACGATATACATACAGACATTTGCATATCTGTACACATGCATATACACACAATCCTGATGCTGCTTGCAATAATGTGTGTATGTGCCTCTGTCATGGAATGTACTCACCTTCTTCTTCTTCATCTTTTTGTTTCTTGAAGATGTTTCACTTCTCATCCAAAATGCTTCTTCAGTTCTCAAACCAAAAGGTGGAGAGATCCAGGTATTTAAGGCCCTGTTTACACGACACCGTTTCAAAATGAAAATGGTGTCGTTTTGATGCATTTTAGCCTCCCGTTTACATGAGAACGGAGTGAAAATGATGCGTTTTTGAAATGGAGTTCAGAGTGGAGCGTTTCAGAAACGCTCCGGCCTGCGTTTCCATGTATAAACGGACGAATACGCTGCTTTTTGGAAATGGGGGCACTCGCACATGCGCACTATGGTTGCGACCACCACAGTTTTCCGCACATGTGCTAAATGAACAACAACAATCGCAATGGCAGATTCACTAGTGCTTCTTGTGCTGCTCAGTCTTTTGAACTTAACTTAAACTTTAACTTAAATATCTGCTTACTTCAGGTGGCACAATCCCCAGTCAATATTTTCCTGTGTTTTTGCAGTTTTATAATTTAGTGTTGTGTGCAGCAGCAATCCAACCTCGTCGTCAGTCCACACAAAGCTTCTCACATTGACCTTTCTGTAAATAATGAACAAATCTTTGCCATGCATCCCACTGTGTCTCTCCACGCATGCGTGTGTTGCGTAAACAAGCTTTGCAAAAAAAAAAACACACAGCCAACTTGTGGCCTGGCAGTGGGAACTACAGCATTTCCATTGTCTCTGCTGTGTAAATGCAGATTGTTTCTGAAACATCTCCCTGTAAACGGGTGGCCAAAATGCATCAACAGTGTCGTGTAAACGGGGCCTAAACCCCAGTGGGCATAGTCCCTTGATGTGACCCACTATTGTTCATGTGCATAATCACATGTGCCAAGGTGTGAAAGGAGGTGTGGGTCATTACAATCAGTGGTTTCAAGTGAAACCAATTTTGGACTTCCCCTCATTGTATCAAGTGACCTATTGAGTTCACCTGAACAAAGGTGGGAATGGGGGTTGAGGATTCTGGGGAAGGAGCTCAGGATCAGACTGTAAGTGGGGGAAAGTTGGTGACGTAATCCACCGCCTTTGTTTAATGATGGTTGTTCACAGTGGACATAGATGACTTCTTTTACGCCTCTTTCAAACCATCTGTCTTCCTGGTCCAAAATGTGAACACTGGCATCTTCACATTTTGGACTTGATACAATAGAGTCCCAATTGGTTTCACCTGAAACCGCTGATTGTAATGACCCACGCCTCCTTTCACACCTTGGCACATGTGATTATGGACATGAACAATAGTGGGTCACACCAGGGGACTACACCCACTGGGGTTTAAATACCTGGGTCTCTCCACCTTTTCGTTTAAGAACTGAAGAAGTCTTTTGGATGAGAGGTGAAATGTCTTCAAAAAACAAAAAGAGTCCAGTTGCCCTTTTTTCCAAGCTCCAGAGAGTGCCCTTTCTCCTTTAGATGCAGCTGTAGGAGCTGAATCTTGTCCTGTTGAGGTGGCTCTTCTATGTTGTGCCATTTGTTTGTGAAGAGGCTGTTTGATTTCAGATGGACCAGTTTTTGCCTTAGAGTGTGACTAGGTTTGAAGTATACTGGGATGTCATGCTTGGAGAAAATTCTTCTGAGTTTCTCTGACAAGCCTGCCACATAAGGGATGACAATGTTGTTCTGCCTGTCATTCTTATTCTCCCTAGTTTGAGTTTGACCTTCTTTTCTGTGCATCTTGGCTGATTTGATGAAGGCCCATTTGGGATAACCACATGTTTTAAGGGCTATCTTTACATGTGTGTTCCTTTTGTTTCCCTTCTGCCTTAGAGGCAACGCTTTCTGCCCGGTGTTACAGGGTCCTGAAGTTTGTGTTCCAGTGGATGGTGGGAGTCAAAGAGTAGGTACTGGTCCATGTGTTTCAAGAAACCAATAGAAGTCCAGACACCTTTTTTCAAGCTCCAGAGACAACAGCAACAATAGTTTGTAATAAGACTACATGGAGCACATTTATCCCCTTTCTGTTCTGGATGAGTCTCCTGTCTCTCTTCCACTCCTCCCTCTCTTCTCTGTACACTGAGGAATTTTTCCTAGGCAAGCAAACATGACATGATAAACCAGCACCTCCTCAAACTCATATTTACAGTAATATTCAAGTTCACAGCAACAGACAGAAGGATCCCCTGATGTTTGATCAGCTAAGCTGAAACAATGCATTTCAAACACAGCAGAGGTGTGAGCATGAACTTGTGTGTAGTGATTATTTCCAAAGCCAGATTTGGCTGATATTGCATCATCTGTCAAAAACGGTGAAGGCAGTGCTATGGGCATTTATGGCTGCCAGTGGAAACAGGTCAGTGGTGTTCATTGATGATGTGATGATGAATTCTGAAGAGTGCAGGACTGTACACTCTGCTCAGATTCAGCCAAATGCTGCAAAACTGATAGGACAGAGCTTCTCAGTGCAAATGGATGATGATCCAAAGCAAACTGCTACAGCAACCCTAGAGTGTCTCAAGGTAAAAAAAAAAAAAAAAAAAGAGAGATATTCTTCAGTGGCCAAGAAGGCAGAGGGACCCAGATACAAGCAGCAGCTGAAGGTGGCTGCAGGAAAGGCTCAGCAAAACATCTCAAAGGAAGCAATACTGCATTTGGTCATGTCCACAGGCTGAAAGCCTCCAGTCACTCTCTGATTTAAAATCCACTGTGGTGGTGGGAAAATGAGCAAAATCATTCAACTCTATACGGACTTTTTTGTACCGGCTCCACTGAAGAGCATCTTCTGGCTTATCCATCAGATCCATGCAGCACTTCCTTCAGGTTCTGTAAAGAAACATAAATTGTAACATTGCTAAATGATTGTAATGTAATTAAATATCAGTTTCATTACTTTACCTGGCCGAGTGTCTCCCTAAACATTTCTTTGGTTTTGATCTGTCCACAGGGAATAATTGTGAATAAGAACCTTAGTGTAGGATTATGTTTGAAATGTGACTGAAATCACTCTCTGAGCAGGAGAAGAATATTGTGGGAATATGTAGAGAAAACACATTTTCAGGCAGCCACTCATGGAAGATCTTCATTTTATTTGCTGTCTTGTTTACATGAATAATGACTGAAATAGCTGACACAGTTTAACAGTGAAGTGTGTCTGCAGTCACAGAAAGGATCGAACACAGCTGACAAAATGTGTGAGTGGAGTGGGTTTCCAGAGCTGTGAGCTGCTCTCAGAGAGAAAACTGATGCCTTTGTGATGTGAGCATCTTAAATACTGAATCATCCTGTATCAGGAGTCATCTGAGGATGAATACAATAACAACAGCTCCTCTCTTTCATTCACAGGTATGAAGCATAGGGAGCTGCTGGAGTCGTCCCGCGGGCATGTTTGTCCCCTGGCCTCTGCTCTGCACACAGGAGGGAGAAGAAAGACCATCTAAAAATAAACTGACACCCACCAGCAGCAGAAAAACACCATCCAAGCTGACAAACACAGAGAAAAGGAGCAAAGAAGAAGCCTCTTTCCTCTTTGCCTCTTTCTCTGCTCCATTTCTGTTTCTGTGTCCTCATTACGTGCTGAGAGGAGGTCATGTCCCAGTCTGGAAAAGTCCTTCATCTGTATGTGGAAGTGAGGTCTGCCCCAGATCAGAATGGAGGAAAGGGAACATTTGGGGAGAGTAAAGAAGGGATTGCTCAGGGGCATTCAGTTCAGGACAGTCCCACCGAGCTCCTCTCTCAGCTAACGAGCCAGACAACCTGCCAGACCGTTGGCAAGTCCTCTACAGCTCACCGCCTGGTTCAGGACTGCACGCACAGCCAGTCTCCTTCTCGAAACACTGTTAGCTTTCAGCTCCAGCAAACCAGCAGCTCACCTATGGCCACCAAGCGTTGGAATTCACCTGTGCACCCTGTACCAGCGCTCTCTTCGGGAAAAGTCAGCGTCCCTCACACCCCTCCCACCCACAAGATTTTTAATGAGGAGCAAGTCGGGGACGGGAAACGGAGCGTGGTCACCTTCAGCTACGTCGAGAAGTCCAATGTGAAGAAAGTGGAGAGTCCGCGCAGCTCTGTGTGCAAGAGAGGAACCAGAGAGGAATGGTCCACGCCTTCCCACTTCCAAAAACGCAACAGTGACCCAGTTTGGTTTGGAAGTCCTGACTCATCGTGCAGCTCCAGTCCCAAGCTGACTTTCCAGTCTCCAGGAAGTCACCAGCAGACGTTCTCCCCTGGCCTTCGCCAGCCACACTTTGACCCCATTGGCAGGGCAGCTACCCAGAGGGCTGTGGAGGAGTTTGGATCCCCCTTATTGAGGATTAAACTGGCCCATGCACTTGAGCACACCTCAGCTTCACGCTATCACCAACAGCCGCGCTGTCAGTCCTGGGCCGGGTCTCCTGTTCAGCATCAGAGCATCAGCGTGAACCCCAAAGATCATATTGCAGAAAGAACCCAGACTCCATGTGGGCTGCCTCGGAGCCCAGCCTCAGACCAGCTATCCTCCCAGTCCAAGCAGTTCCCTCTCTCAAGATCTGGACCCTGTGCTGATCCGCAGAGCCCTCTTCTGGTTGGAAGTCCAGCTGTGAGCAGACACCTTCAGAGGGCCTGCAAAAGGAGCAGTTCACCACATGGAGGAATCCTCCAACTTGGCAATAATGGAGTGGATGGTTTGAACCAGTTAAGTGACAGCAGATCTTCCTCTCCAGCTCACAGTCCTGAAGTTGCCCGCAGGCTGGCTGAGGAGGCCACCAAAGTATCTTCAGTTTTCACAGAGGCAAGGAGGTCCTCATTGCACAATGCTTTAGGTGAGCTCACAAGCAGCTCGAACTCTGGACAACCAGCTCCAAATGCACAGCAGTTTAAGCAAACAGTAAGGATGAACATCCCTTTAAATGACCAACAAAACATACCAGCAACTGACAACACAGACTCACACCAGCTTGAAAACTCACAGTCACATGAGACAAACTCTCATACTAATCATGATGCACAGCAGGAGAACCATCAGAGCTCCGTTTTATCAGCAGCTCAGTGTTCCCCCGCCCTTCCTTCACGTGTTCTGCGGCCCTCTCATCCTCCCACTGAACTCAGCTCACCCATGAGGGACCCGAGGCTATACCAAGCTGAGCTCCGAGCGCCAGATACCCCCACCCTGCATCGCCGACAGCCCCCACAGTATACCGGAGACGCCTGGTCCCCAGCCCTGGACAGGAGAGGAGAAGTGAGCTGTTTCGAGAAAGGGGACTGCACAGAGCTCGCTCGCAGGCTCTTTATCAATCAAAGTGTCGAGGAGGCGCCAGTCAGCTGGACTTCCAGGCAGCAGTGGGGCAACCATGTGGAAAACAGCCCAAAGCCAAGCCCCGAGCCTGGATTGGAGTCTAAAAGTGGCCAAACACCCGATCAACAATCCAGGCAATGCTGCAGGCCGCTCAGCCCAACAGCCCAGCAGAAACGGGCTGAGCAGAGGAGGAGGGAGATCCTTCTTCTCGGGCCTGTGGTGCTAGACTCTGGAGAGGAGGATGAGGGCTGTGATGAGGAAGAACAAGGCAATGAGGGGGAGGGATATGGTGTAGCGCTGCAGCCTCGTTCACGG
Organism: Archocentrus centrarchus; assembly: GCF_007364275.1. Lineage (NCBI taxonomy): Eukaryota > Metazoa > Chordata > Actinopteri > Cichliformes > Cichlidae > Archocentrus > Archocentrus centrarchus. Next base: position 18,251,152 of record NC_044364.1, on the reverse strand, counting down.
AGGACCGAAGAGCCTCCAGAGGGGGAGCATAATGGAGTTATGGGAGGGTCGTCCTCGCGGAGCTCCAGCGGGGTGACAGGGAGCTTGGGAGACAGGGACTGTGTGTCTCCAGAGTCCAGCCAGTCCAGTCACCAGAGCAATGAGACTGGAGCCGCCACCTCAGGAATACAGGTGTGTTCTTTTGATGCAAAAAAGACCATCATTTAAAATATTATGAGTTCCTCTTCCTTACATACATTAAAATTGTATTAGACTGCCAATCAATGCTGCATGGTGGAGTTAGCTTCTGTGTGTGTCTCTTGCAGACGGACAGTGGATGTGCAGCGCCCGTGCCCTCGCTGCACTGTCAGAAGATCGCACGTGCTAAGTGGGAGTTTTTATTTGGGACCCCTGCTGAGGAGGCTGCAAGCAGGGGGGAGAAAAGTGAGAGCATTTCTGTCTCACTATACCAGGCTGTCCTCTGGGAACATATCAGACAGAGATAGAAAAGCCAGTCAAGTGTCACTGTATGTCATTCATGTGTGATGTCTGATACATTAATAGGGCATCAGGTAAAAAGGATGTCCTTTCCACTTTTCTTTACTAAAGCTTTTTCGATGAATTAAGAAAGATAAAATCTGTGTTTAAAGTCTAAACTGAAGACTTGAATTCAACCATTAACTAGCTCATGTTTACCCACTGAGAACCTCTCCAAGGCCAAAAAAGACTCATACATGGAATAGGTGGGTACAAATGAGTTAGAAAGTGTGAGTTTAGTCTATGACACCTCATTACTGTTTTAAAAACACATCTTCAGTTTTTGATCCATCCACTCCAGTTACACACACTAAAATTACTTGACAGCATTTTTTTAAAAATAAAAATATGTTATATAACTAAGAACTATAACTGGAGATGGTGTGGAAGATAAAGTCCACAGTGGGCTCCAAACTGGAACAGATCTAAAGTACAGCAGCTTATCAGTAAAATGTTTGTTTTTTCCAGACACTCTTCCTGATCCAAGCCTCCCATTTATGCAGCCTTGTAAACTTTTTCATTTACTCAACAGAAGTTTCTGTGTTTATTACAGGAGAAATGTGCCATTGAAGCCAGAATTGTATTGTTATCATCATAGGAATATTTTATTTTATCCTTTTTAAAGGGCAGCCTATAAGAAGAAAGTTTACTTAAAGGAGGGGTGGCCTTGAAGGGGGAGGAGCTTAAACAGCTGCCCACAAGCATGATTTTGAACTGTGAACCATTCAAAGCTGCTCTAAGAGACAAAGAACAAAAATATGGAATTAGAAATGAACACAGCAAATCCGTTTCATACATCTTGAATAGAAGTTGTGGGAAGTAGGAAGATTGTTTTTTTAATGTCAGTAGCCTTATTGCATAAATTCAGCTGAAGTAATCACTACACACCTGTCAGGTGAGCATTCACTGGTTTATCCTCTTTTCATACTCTAATAATGACCATAATTTTCAAAAATAACTCCCTACTTTATTTGGTACGATTTGAAACTAGCAATTAAGACTATAAACTTATGAGGAAAGTGTTTCCTGAGGTCAGAGAGGGGGGAACTTCAGGGCTGTTTTTCCATAGACCTCTGTGTTACCCAGTCCTTGCCCCCTGCTGATCATTCACAAGAATGCAGGTTTAAGGCACTTCTGCATCATCTTCATGGTTCCATTTGATTTTCTCCCTCTGCAGATTCTCCAGAGGGAACCTCCACAGCCCCTCCTAGTGGTAACTCCAGTGAGTCTCCCACCCCGACTCCGCCATCCTCCCTTCCTCTGTTGTCCGCCAATCATGAGGTGCAGCATGTGGAGGTAGAGCTGGTGACCCCTCCCCCAGCCATCCTCGGAACATCACCCAAAACTGGCATCATTCGCCGGACACTCAAATACTCAGAAACGGACCTGGACGCTGTCCCACTACGTTGCTACCGCGAGACGGACATAGACGAGGTCCTGCTGGCTGAGCAGGAAGATGCTGACTCTGCATTTGGGAGTAACCGCAGTGTGCAGGGCACCTCAGGGACGGGCAGCAGCCCTCTGGGGGGGCTGGCTTATGGGAGGACAGATGGGGAGGCGGAGGTAGGGGAAGGAAGAGCGGGAGAGGAGGAAGAAGGGGAGGAAGATGAGGAGGAAGACGAAGAAGAGGAAGAAATGGTCAGCTGGGCCAGTGTGAGGATGCAGGGAGACAACAGGAAGCAGCAGCATGCAGCAGAGGAGGAGCCTGAGGTGTTTGGACACCTCCTGAAGAGGTGAATCAACGTCATGCATGAGACTGTAAATGAGAGAAAATCCTGCGTCTTGTGATGCAGGAATTTCCCCCGACCCAGATTTTGATCTGAATTTGGATCTCACTCCTAACCTATTTTTCAAGTTGGTCGTAAACAGGCAGTTTGAACTTTGCAGATTAAGTTCAGTAAATTTCATCCTGGCAAAAAAAAGTCTTAATGAAAAATTTCTTTTTCTTTATTTTGTTTTTTTGTCTGTTCAGACCAGTTGAAACCTTTTTCGACAACCATCACCCAGCCTTGAAATCCCCCATCTTGGTTTCTGGCCCCCGCTGCGCCACAGAGGACACCTTCAGCCGCCACTTTGAGAGCATCATGGAGTCGCACCGAGCCAAAGGGACATCGTACAACAGCCTGGACAGTGAGGAGCTGCTCACCTCGAGCACCCAAACCGTCCTGACCTTTGACCTCCCCACACTAACCCCCGCCATCCACGGACCGGTGTGCCAGAGCGCCAGGCAGATCGTCCAGCTCAGCTTCGCCCCGCTGGCACATGATGAGAGGCCCAGTCTGTCTGATTCCATCTTTACAGTGACGGGGGACTCGGACGCCACCCGAGCTCCCTCCAGTGAGAGGCTGAGCAGCGGGTCAGATGGTACGCCGCCCAGAGGCCAAGAGTGTACACACCTGGGGAGCAGCTGGTATAGCAACCCCTCCTTCTCATTACCCAGGTGAGATGGCCGGTCATGTGGTGCTGGTAAATTTTACTTCACTGATTACAGCTTTTTCGGTTCAGTCACAGACATCATGCGTGAACAGAAATCTGAGGCAGGAGGAGGAGGTGCAAAAAGTGTTTAATTCACCCAAACAAAAGGGAGAAAATACCACCAAACAACAGTAAACACAGCCTCACAATAAGCTGCTGCCTCCTCACTAGATCTAAACAGCATAATAAATATACATGCACTTTACATCCATGCAGTCACACAGCGCATGGATCTCCTTTCTGAGGTGATAATGAAAAGGTGAAATCTGATCACAAAGAGACTTCTTGGACACACAGCTGTAAACAGGAATGTGTCTCCAGTGTCCACTTATGATCCAACTGTACAATGTGTGCCTTAAACCTGAGTGGAAACAGAGTTAATATATCAGTAAATGCTCCTTTCCAGCTCCACATTTTACTCTTGGACTTGACTAGAGCAGCTTTGCAGCCTTATTTAACATTTCCTGGGCTTTGGTGCAGCACTTCAAACCTGCTGTTTTACCTTTCTTTCTTTCTCCCTTTAAGACAGCTTTCTTCACAGTTCCTGAGGTGACAATATAGGGAAGGGCACCCCCCTTTCTATGACATCATGCACAGCCAACACACCTGTAAGGAAAATGCATTTGTGGGCTGAGGAGGAGAGTATTGGTATGTGGGTTGTGCCCATGAAAAACTTCCCTTCTAATGGCAAACAGCTTATTTTCCTTTTAGTGTGTGTGTATGATAGAATATAAGGAAATACGTCCACATTAACTGTTTACAGAGAGGCATTTGAGAAAAGTTATTTCTTCTGTGAGATACCCTACCCATGAGGCCGGCATTATCACCCAGCATCAGTGCTGGATCTCATAGTCCCTGCAGGCAGCAGCCAGAATCTGGCAGAAAGCCTGAAACCAGAAGGCAGGGGAGGCTGTTCCAGCCGGAGGTTAATCCGGGTTTTGGAAGGACCAACGGCCAAAAGCTGTTTTCACACATGAGCTGAATCTCCGGATAATTTCAGAAGAATCACATCCAGCTATTCCACACTTCAGATGTGTTTACACAAAAGGACAATCTCAGTTTTGTTCGAGGGATGAAGCGTGCAGGAGGCAGGAGATGCATGATGCCCACTCATTAGAGGTCAACACAGTCAGCTCAAAAGCTCATTTACACAGTCAGCATCACACTGACTCTTTAAGAGGGAGCTGTCAGCTTAAAGACCAGCTAATGTCAGACATTTACATTTCCAGTGTGCAGTCTGGAAGTTCAAGATTCAAGACCTTTATTGTCACTATGTGAGCACAGGAAATTACACTTATATCAGCTTCAGCATGTGTCAGTAACACAGATAAGAAATATAAATATAAGATACTGGAATATCATCTGGGTGCAAGTGCATAAAGTAAAAATAAATAATAAATGCATAGTTTACAAAAACACCTCCTCATGCTCAGTCTGCTGACAAACAAAAACAATACAACTATAAACTTTATTCTCATTTTGTTTCATTTAACTTTATTTGTACAACTAATTTTCCATTCAACAAACGACACAAACTGTATTCTTTCCTCATCAGCACTCACCTGACACTTTATTAGGTATACCGTTAAGTAATAGGTATGCCGATCATATAGCAGCAACTCAGTGCATTCAAGCATGTAGACGAGGTGAAGACGACCTGCTGAAACTCAAATTGAGCATCAGAATGAGGGAGGATGGTGATCTAAGTAATTTTGAACGTGGTGTGGTTGTTGGTACCAGAATGGGCTCGTCTGAGTGTTTCAGAAACTGCAGATCTGCTGGGATTTTCCCACACAGCCGTCTGTAGGGTCTGAAAAAAAGAAATTATCCTGTAAGCAGCAGCTGATGCCAGAGGTCAGACGGGAGTGACCAGACTGCTTCAAGTGGATAGGAAGGCAACAGGAACTTGAATAACCACCTGTTACAAAGTGTGCAGAAGAGCATCTCTGAATGCACAGCATGTCCAACCTTGATGGGCAACAGCAGCAGAGGACTTTACCCGGCACCTCTGCTCTCAGCTGAGAACAGGAAACTGAGGCAACAATATGCACAGACTCACCAAAACTGGACAATAGAAAACTGGAAAAATATTGTAAGGTCTGAATCTTTCCGTTGTGATATTCAGATGGTAGGATCAGAATCTGATCTGAATAACATGGAAGCATGGATCCATCCTGCCTTGTATCAGTGGTTCAGGCTGCTGGTGATACAGAAATCATGTGATTTTCATGGCACACTTTGGGCTTCTTAGTACCAGCTGAGCATAATTTAAACTCTACAGCCTGCCTTAGTGTTTATGACCATGTCCATCCTTTTATGATCACAGTGTACCATCCTCTGATGGCTGCTTCCAGCAGGATAACACATCATGTCAGAGCTCAGATCATCTCAACCTGATTTCTTTAACAATGACAATGAGTTCACTCAAATGGCCTCTACAGCCACAGATCTCAGTACAGCAGCAGGGCACCTTTGCGATGTGATGGAACAGGAAACATCATGGATGTACAGCTGACACATCTGCAGCAGCTGTGTGATGCTGTCATGGAGTTTTTTTAAGGGATGTATCCAGCACTTTGCTGAATCTGTGCTGTGAAGAATTAAAGCAGCTCTGAAGGAAAACTGGGGTCCAACCAGGTGCTAGCAATGTTAAGATGTTAAGATCAGATAAAATACACTTTGTTTGTCCTAAAAGTTTGTTCCAGTAGCCAATACATGAAAAACAACACAGCTCAGTAAACAAATGCAGGACAAAAATATAAATAACTCATAATGGTATAAAAATAAATAAAGAAATTAAAAAAAAACACACACAAAGGGAGCTTAATAAAAGATAAAATAAAAAAGCATGAGGAGCCTGTCCAGTAGGTGGTGCAGAGGGTGGTTGGGATCATCCAGTATTACCCATAGCCATTCAGCACAGCTACAGTTTTGACCTGTGTAGCAGCTGATGGAGGGATCCAAACAGTGTGTTGAATCAAACTGAGCACAAACAGTACTGATGGAGAGAATGAGTAATACAAGCTCATTTTCCAGTAGCAGATCAAAATAGAGGAGTTTAGATTTTTGAGGATACAATCATTCAGTGTCATTTACACACCTGCCTGATCCTTCTGCCATGCCCACAATATTCCATGATATTCCTACATTATGTTTTATTGCACCTGTTTCCATCTCCGAGCTGATCAGCAGGTTAGTGGGCACTTGTGCTGGATCAGAGCTGCAAATCACAGATCACATGCAAACCAGCCCTTGAGTTCTCTCACTCTGAGATGTTGGTGTAAAGGTTTGGCGTGCTGTTGTGTCCATTGTTATGTTCAGTGTTTTAGTTAGAAGTAAAATAATCATGTTGTTGTAGGGTTATGATTCTCCTGGGTCCAAAACCCAGATGAGCCCCCATTACCAAATATAATAATAATACAACAACAGCAGGGTGAAGCTTTCGAGTGCTAGCCAATCAACCCATGAGGCTGGACGTGGAAAAACAATAGAGCAGAATGACCCAAAGTCGAGATAAAGTCAGCCTTTTCTCTCTGAAAGTTACAAATTAGAGTTTCTGAGGTAAATTCAGTCCTTATCCAGTTCTGATGGTCTCCTCTCTGAGGTCTGAGCGTCTCTGCCTCTTTCCGTCTCCTGAGCAGTGCTGCAGTGCTATTCTGGAGTCGAGTAGCTTAAAGTGAAGGTCGTTAGAAGGCCGCCTGTGGTCCCTCTGCTGTCTGCCAGGCGTGTATATGGATCCATCTGGCGGTGTGTGTGTTTGTGCATGCACATGCACCTTTTTTGGGGTTTGTGTGTGTGTGTAGTGCAGGCTCGGATGTGTGATGCACAGCAGATGGCTGCTGCAGTAGTGAGAGACTCACCTTGACTGTCCCAAAGACTTAATTTTGACTCTCTACAGACTCCCACCTGCAGTGCAGAAACCCTTTGTCTAAATGCACACAGGCCTGCCCATCACACAGCAATACATGTGACTTCTGCTTCTCAGTGTCTACTGCTTTGTTTATGTGTGACTGCTTTGTGAATGTCACCTTAACTTAGTGTGACAGCACTGCAGAGGTGGAGTGACTGCACTGCTGTTACTGTCACCACTAGATGGCACAAGAGGACAGCAGTCACACAGCCAAGCGCTGTTTGCCGAGGGTGAGTGTAATCTGCTGCAGGTGGGTAACTTGCAGCCGGAGCGCAGTGTGTGTTTTTGTGTGTTTGTGTGTCCAAGAAAGGAATCCAGTCTCAAGTTTCAGCTGATTCCTGGTCAATGAAAACAAAGCAGCTTCATTTTGTTTCATTTTGTAAACATTTCAGCTTATTTTCAGGTTTTGTCAGACTCCTGATGATCTAAGCAGTGAAGGTAAATATTTGCAAGTGCTGATCTTATCACACTTTTACCAGTCAGACGCTGTGGAATCCAGAAGCGAGACGGCCAGGCAAATATCCCTGAAGGCTTGTCCATACTTTGATAAAAGTTGGAATTTCACTCCCCTCCTCCTCCTCCTTTTCTTCCTTCCCTCACATCACCCTTTTCAGATGCTCTGCACCATTAGACAGTGGCTCATTGTGTCGAGCTGCTCAGTGGACTGAGAGGGGGCTCAATTATGCGTGGACACCGTTAAAACGCAGGCTGACACTGGGAATTCTCTCAGGCCCTCTCGGTATTGTGCTGGCTCTTGATGAGACAATGCTAACAGGTGGCAGAGCCTAAGCTACAGTGCTGCTTTAATCTTATAATTATAATCACTCCTGCAGGCCCAGATGAAGTGAAGCTGTAAACAGACTCCACAATGGCCTCAGATGTAGACAAAGGGCCACCTCTTCTTTCCCCGGGGCAGCAAAGGAAACGGTTCAGGCGCACACAACCAGCAGATATCGAGCTTAAACCCGACACTTCATATATTTGGGTGTTCTGTGTAGGTGTGTGAAAAGCTTACATCACAAACAAGGTGGACTTACAATTTGCACAACACTCAAAGGATGGACACGCCAAGTGTGTGTAATTGGAGATGCATGTAGAGAGAGGGAGAGAGCAATGAATGCAGGAGGGTGATTTTTAGGGAATAGCCAAGCCAAGTCTCATGCCATGCTTTGAATCCAAGGTCAGCGGGGGACAGTGAGAGTTTATACAGTGGAACAGGGAGGGAGAAAGAGAGAGGGAGGAGTGAAAAGAGGGAAGGGAAACAACAGCAAACAGACTCAGAGGGGAAAAGATAGAGACCAAGAGGCACTGCAGGACAAACAGCTCTTTTACTTTAGTGGGGGGGGGGGGGGCGTGGAGCCTTGCTGAGAAGATCAAATGACAGCAAACACAGAGGGAGAGTGAGAAAGTGGAGGGAAAGGAAAGAGGCACCCATGAAGTCTCAGTCAGACTCGAAACCAGGGAGAGGAACGTCAAAGCCTGCCGGCCTCCTGGGAGAGAGTGCAGGTGTTCTCCTGTGTTAGGCCCGCCAAGCAGACAGTGATGCGTTCAGGGTACGAGGAGAGGGGGAGGACAAGGTTCAGTCGGATGAGCAGTCAAAGGAGAGGGGCGGGCCATGGGACAGCAATGAGGACACCAGCTGTCTTCTGCTGTCAGGGCTCGTCTGCAGTCGGGGAGGAGAGGTATTTAGCAAATAGGCGGTCCTGCCACAGGTAGGTCTCCACCCAGGAACCTGTCTCACCTGTCTGTTTTGGATATACAAACATTTAAATATCACATTTGTGCAAATATGTTGGTGGCTGCTGGAGAGGTTGTTACATGAAAATGTGGTTTGGATGTCCATCATGCTTTGGTTACCCTTGCATGTTTCCTCTAGTCTAATGATGGCAGCTGTAGCACACAATTACTCTTTAAAATATCCCCACATCTGCCTAACAGAATGACTTTTGTAGACACTCATAGTTGCAGATGATAAATCCAACACAGTTACACAGTTTCACAAAATGTTGCTCAGCAGGTGAAAGTTGTTTCCTGTAGGTTGTTTTTTTATTATTTTGGTTATTCTTCTATGGTTCCTTGGAGTGTGAAGCTTAGCGCCACCAGCAGGTCATCATTCACATTCATCCTTTAAAACATCAAAATATGTCAGCATGTTCTGGAATGTTTATGGTCTCGGATCATGAATCCCGGTGATGTTGCTGACCCCCCCTAACCTTGTATCTAAAGCTGCCAGCAGGTTTTAATAAATTGTCTTAACAGCTGTTGAACTGATATTATTTTCCTCTGGCATGAGCAGCAGGCCACATCACAGTATCTGCTTGAAGTATTGGTGACAACATTTATGGTTAACAGATGCAAAATGAAACATTTAAAACAGTTTGACTTTAGCTCTGAGATGATGGTTTCCACCATATTTTATTCAGCGGAGTCTCACAAATCTATTGATCATGTTTCTGACCTCTTATGTTCTGAGTCTTGATGGTGAGCACCAGAGATCCATGTTTGAGTTATGCACCCTGCAGAGTTTTACGCTTCATTTGTATTTTTTTTTTAAAAGGTGTTATTAATTAAAAACAGGCTGCCTGGTTAGAGTTAGGCTTTAGAACTAGATTTAGGAAATAAAATCAATCGGGTTAAGAAAACATTCACTTCCTTTAAAGGTTTGTTTTCCACATTCCCGTGATGATGTGGACTCGCACTCTTTCTCTCACATTTCTCAGCAACTATTAAATGCTGAAGAATCTGCTTAATACAGAATAAGATATACTTTATTTAAAAAAAGTTAAACACAACACACATAGGAAAGGCCTTCCCTGCTCACACACAGTGATCCTTTCACTGTGGTCAGAGTGACAGTTTGTTATATTAATAATCACCAGTACAACTGTACTGTGTTTATTAGCATGCTAATGCCTCAGAGGGGAACTCCGTCAACGTTTTACCTGACAAACATGTGCTGACTCTTTGTCTTGCCGACCTCTGACCTCTCATGGCTTTCTGTTTTAATGTTTGCTGTGGTGCCCGGCTCGTGTACAGTATGAGGATGTGCGAATGAGGGAAGAGAAGCCTGTGGGTTTTCTTGGCTTGTTCCTCGTGCTGAGAAATCCAAGTGAGAGCTTGGCTTATTCAGGAAGTGTTTTTTTTTTTCTTCCATTCTTGCTTTTTGGATCACAGCTCCAGGCTGCTGGACTGTCATTGTCTTCTCCGGCCGGCTGGCGTGACCAGAATGGCCGCGTGGCCGCTCTCGATGGCAGAGACAAAAAGCCAGCACCGTGTTGAGATTTCAGCAAACGAACTTAGAGACCTCGTCTCTGTCATCCCTGCTTTCAGCACAAGATGGAAAAGTAGTTCTCTTTTAGCTCAGCGTGACATAACATGCTTAAATTATTATCACAGGAATAATTCAGATGTAATAAGTTTCACACTTCTGAACTGGCTAATGCTTTGAAGGAGCTTAATTAGAATGTGATAACGAAAGCGAGAAAGCTGCTGGCAGAGAGGAGATTCTGAATGCAGTTAATAAACTGTATAATCATACAGCATGCTATGTTTGAATATAAAGATTTGTGCATGCTCTGATGGACATGATGCTATATTTTTATCAGCTGAGTAAACACTCAGTTCATTCAGGGTTCATCACATGTCTTTAATCTTATTTCATTTAACAGATTTTCACATTTTTGAGCTGCTTTCCTCTGATCAGCCTCACTGTGTGCTCGAGTATTCTTCACTTCACTACATCAAACCTTGGACCACTGATTTAAGCACACAGCAGATTTTCATATCATTAAATTAAATTGGCTTTATTATATCAGTGTCATTCTTTGTTCCTACTTTATCATTTTTTTGCACTGTTCCTTTGAATTATTCAGCATGTCTGTTAACCATAATGTGCTTTATTTCCTCTCTTTCTGTCTTTTCTCAGCACCTGATTTTAATCACTCCTTCTGCCTTGTCTTCAACCCCCCCGTCTTACCTCTCAGTAGGGAGAAGGCGTGCCTGGCGACAGACTCTGAGCTGGACCAGGACCTCAGCGACCGGCTGGGCCTGGGCAGCAGCGACACGCTCACCAACGGCAGCCATCGTGCTGACGTGGCAGCGGCCAAACGCCTGGCTAAACGACTCTTCAACTTGGACGGCTTCAGGAAGTCCGATGTGGCGCGCCACCTCAGCAAGAAGTAAGCTGCTGTGCTGTGATTGGGGAAAGTCTCTGTTAGTGATTCGACTGCAGCATTTTGGCTCAGCTGAAGGCTTTTCAGGGAGCTGTTGGAGCAGCCTGAAAATATGGAGTTACAATAGTCCAGCCTAGAAGTAACAAATGCATGAACTCGTTTTTCAGCATCACTCTGAGACAGGATGCTTCTGATTTTAGAAATGCTGATCAGATGATCAGTATTTCAATCAATCCAATCTACTTTCATTAATATAGTTTCATGCAACCCACCAAGCAGCAACTATGGATCATGAATGATCAATAATGATTTAACAAAATCAGCTTCTGTTGCTAAAACATGTATTTTTACTAGTACCATGGCCACATGATAAAATATACCAATAAGATGCTGTGATGTGGCACTCTGCTATTCATGCTGGATCTTATTTTTATTTAATGAAAGCCATTAAACTGTGGCCCATGTAAATTCAGTTTCCTGTACATTTGCTCTGCTTCCCTGTAAAAAGCGCCGTGTTGCAGCAGATCTGCATTCCTCCGGTGCTGCTCGATCAGCCCGTCACTGTCAGCTGCTTTGCTCGTGCTGATGAGAAAGAATTTGGGATTAAAGGGTTTCCTTATTTTCTGACAGCTGCACCCTGGGAATCTCCTGCCTTTTCCTTCTCTGTGTTTTTGGCGTCCGGTCTGCAACTCAATCTAACGGTGCCAATGCACACTGACTGACTGACAGCCCAAACTGAGCCCATTCACTGAGTGTTTGACCAACACTCTGTGGTTTTATAATCACTTTAGTTTATTTGCTTCTTTCTCTCCTTATAACCTGCTTGTACTTTGTTACCACTGTTTGCAGTAATGACTTCAGCCGCATGGTTGCAGAAGAGTATCTGAGTTTCTTCAGTTTCACAGGCCTCACTCTGGACCAGGCATTACGGTAAGAAAGCAGTTAAACCAGCTCAGTACCCTGACAGACACACTTAACTCAATGCCAGATAATCGCAAAATATTACATGTATGTCAGCAAAATGGCCACAATTGATTATTGGTGCAGGCCTCTTCTCTGTGTGGTGATCACCCAAATTAGAGTGAAATCTGTGACATTTGGTGTCTTTGTTAGGCTTTGGTGGTTGCCCTTCTCTGGTAAACACTGCTCTCTAGAGGGCAGCTTTGGCATTGCATTTAAAGACTGAATAGTTTGAATATTTAATATATTTGGTTGATTCTGTTAAAGAGGTTCATATTTATTATTTTTATGAATCAGATTTATTGATTCTAGGCATAAACTGAACAACAACCTGTAAAAGCAGTATTATTACTGTGCAATTTAAATGTTTTACATATTGAGTTGTTTAATCTAAAAAAGACATATTTTATGTGATTATGGATCGCAAATATTTGGATTTCCCCTTGAAGACAGACATAACTTTGCATTTAACAGCATAAAGAATAACTCCACCAGCTATAAAAGATCATTCACATGATCAGAACTGAACTTTTGATTTTATTTTCATATTCACCTTAAAAACTGTTCATCTTGCCTTGTTTGGTATGATTTTTTTCAGCACAACCTCACACGTGACAATTTCATTAAGTTTCATTTATCATACTGTGTTAACTCATTGGACCTACAATCACACACAAAAAAACCACAAAATCATAAAAAGTTTGATTTTTTTTTTACTGTGAAAACCACAATAGTTTAATAAACTATTTTTATAACTTAAAATATAAGCTGTAATTTCCAAAAACGTATGTACAAATTTAGCAAATCTACAGGATTAGGACCCAAATGCAAACTCAAGTACAGGCTAAGCAAGTTAAAAAGCAGCTTTTTATTGTGGCTGAGACAAAATTGAATGAAGCATCCACGGGCAGAAGGCACCAAATCCAACAGGGAACACACAGGGGCAGATTAACACACAGGGAAACAGCACTATTCATACACACACAGGGTCATTTGGTAAGAAAAATGAGGGGCAAGTGAGGGTTATCAGGGTAAAAACAAACAGGAAGTAAAGGCAGAGACAAGGCACAACAGACACACACTAACAAAGTAAAACAGGAAGTAACAAAGGAACAGTGGGGAGGAAAATGCAAAATAAACTCACAGTCATATCATTCTTGTTAGAGATGGTTTTCAGGGTCGACGTGTTCCAAAAGACCAAATCCACACTCAGCAGCATTTGAATTTGTCTTTTTTTCCAGCTCTCAAAGCCACTTATTAAAGGGACAGTTACACATTTTCATGTAGAAATACACTTTGGTGATATGGTGCAGTGTGACAACTATAGACACATATCATGCTGTTTAGAAAATGTTTCCTTTATTTTACATTTCCAGTAAAGAGAGAGGCATTTATGTGGGGTTAGGGTTAGCTTTCTTACGGTTAGAGTTAGCTGTTTAGGGTTATCTTGTTTTTTATAGCATTTACGCAGCATCTATATTTATAAAGTGTCACGTAAATTAATGGTCACATGAGCTGATCATGGTTTAAGGAAAACATTTAAAATATAGAAATGGGAGCTATATTTAATCTTATTTTACTCCATGCTGGCAGAAACACCTAAAACAGGAATGACGCTGGTGTTGAACGGCGTGTTTGTGTTTCTCTGTATTTTGAGGGTGTTCATGGAAAGGCTCAGACTAGAAGTCCAGCATACGCATGAAAAAAGAGTAAATTTAATTGTAACACTGCATCTTTTTTCCTCTCAGCTTCTTCTGTAACCAGTTTGGTATTTCGCAACCATCTGCTGGCTTTGTGTTTGTGCTGCAGGACTTTCCTCAGGCAGTTTGCGCTGATGGGGGAGACGCAGGAGAGAGAGAGGGTGCTTTCACACTTTTCCAGGCGCTACTTGGACTGCAACCCAAACATCATACCATCAGAGGGTGAGTGCTGGTATGGACTTACTTATAAGTATGTATTATACATTTTTTTAAAAAACTTTCTATGGATTTATATATTCATAGCGTCGATAAATAAGCATGTTTCCAGTTGTGGATCATGCAGAGCTAGTCTAGTGGACTCCACAAACAAACTAAAGTGCTTATAGCACAGCAATGGCATGACATGGTCCCTTTAAGATAATTTAGCAGATTTCTTAGCCAGTTATGATCATTTAATTCTCACCGTGGTGTATGATTAAAACAGTTAAATTAGCATGCATTTATTTAGTTAATGTTTAATAGGTAGGCAGGGCTGATTGTACCTGTAGTAGCTGTTTTGTGTAATGACTGCAGTACTAGGTGAGTAAAAAGCAGCAGTATATATGACAGTAGTATGATTCACTTAAGAACCACATTAAAGGTATGCACTTGTAATCGAGGATGAGTCATTGTGCAGAGAAAGCTAACACAGTGTTTTCATCCTCTAGATGCAGTTCACACTCTCACCTGTGCCCTGATGCTGCTCAACACTGATCTGCACGGTCAGGTAAGCATAATGCTCGAGTTTGTTTCAGGGAAGGTGAAACTGTAGATGCTCACTCAGGCACAAAGAAAGAAAGAGAGATATTTAAGAGCTGCGCTCTCCTCACAGGCCCTTTGGATTAACTCAGTCTGATCACCATCTCATCGGGGTCTGCAGGTCTGCCTGCTGAGCTTCTTTCTCCATCATTAATCTGCTGCTTTTATAGTCAGAGCCTTCCTTTGCAAATCTGGGCCACTGGTGGCTCTTCTCTGTGATAGTGCAGCTCAGTGGATGAATGATTCATTAAAGTGGCTGCTGAGGTAAAGGGATCGGTTCTTACAGGAAGTCAGCAAAGTCTCGACATGTTTTTAACAGATTGTTCCTAAAATGCATCGTTATGATTGGATAAAGTCCTGATTGGAAGGCTGGTTATTTGTTCACTAAGGATGCTTTAATGATACCGTTTAATGTTGACTTAATATTAACTATAATTTAATTATTGTAGGGTCTTTACCTAACAATATAAAGCACCTTGAGGTGACTGTTGTGATTTGGTGCTATATAAATAAAATTGAATTTAATTATAACAATTTAATGGCAGGTGATTAACTAATTAACTAATTAATTTATTTGGATATAATTGGATAATTAGTCATATTATTGCTGGTACATGGCCTCAAATTCAGTACAAATAATAAAACAGTACTTTATGAGTCACCTCTAGAGTTATAATTATTCATAAAATTCATATATTTATTAAAGTTAACAGTTTTATGACAGTGGATTCCTTAAAACTTATTTTTCTAAGGAGTTTCTAAAACTAATAATACTAATTCTAAGTTAAGTTTAATTTATTAGGTTAATTTTCAAGGTAGAGTCAGAAATAAGGAAAAATTTCCACAACATCTGACTTCAAAAATCTAAGACAAGCCCGAGGCTTCAAAAATGGGACCTTTCTATTAGCAGCCTATGGGTGGGACATAAAAACTATTAACTCTACAAACATAAATCCAAACGTATTTTTCTTTTATATATTTGATCACTGCATTTCCCATAAAAGTATTTATTTAGCTAAAAACAACAACAACAACAAAAAAACCTCTGGGATTTGTAAGCAATACAAAGTTTGTAAGTTTTTAATGATTTCTTTGAACTGTTTCCAGGGTGGAATGATTGTACAGCATACATCTGTAATGACTTTAACAAACAAGAACTCGGTGCACAAGTTTGAATTTGTTTTGGATTTCTCTGATCCACACAGGCTCAACAGTATATGTAGAATCTTTTAATAAGTGACTGTGAAGGTTCTACAATGGCTTTAAACTTGACAAAGCCTGCAAACTTCTGGTAAGAGATCATGATCATTTGTTTGACAGCACTCATTGACTGACCAATACTCAGAACAATGGGAAAGTCCAAGAACTCATAGAAGCTCTAAGAAGGAGAACTGTAGATTTGCAGAAGTTGGGAAGGTCTCTTTGAGACATTTCTAAAAACCTAGAGGTTCCAGGATCATCAGTTCAAACAACTGCTTGTACAGGTTATTCGGCTTCATCACCACTTTGTGTCTGTAAGAAGACCCAAACTGTCACTCTCAGATGAGAGGAAACTGGTTAGGATGTTCAGGAACAGCCCAGGAACAACCAAAGCTCAATCCTGCCATAAACTGGAAACTGCTGGAACGCTGAAATCAACACCTTCAAGCTTGACTGAAATTTGCAGCTCCCCACACGAATGAGCCAAATGTCTTGTGGAGAAATGTTAGATGGTGAGACAACACAAAGACTGAGCTATGTGCCCACAGTGATAAGAGGGACGTTTGGAGGAGTAACAGTAACCTATGAACACTGAACCAACTGTGGTGGCATAGTGGTGGTAGCATCATGCACTGGGGCTGTTTTGCTACCAGTGGTACTGGTACAGAGCAAAGAGATGGAATGGATGGAGGAGGAGGAGGACTACCTCCATATTCTTCAACTTCATCTCAAATCAGTAGCTAGATGGTTAAAACTTGGACAGAACTGGGTGTTCCAACAGGACAATGATCCCAAACATACATCCAAACTGGTTTCGGCATGAATAAAGCAGGCTAATATTTAGCTTCTGTAATGGACTTCCCAAAGCTCTGACCTCAACCCTATTTTGTGGAGTATGCTTAAACGATAGGTCTGTGCCAGGAAAACAACAAATTTAAATGAAATCTACCAGTTCTGCCATGAAGAGTGATTAAATATCCAGCCAGAGTTATGCCAAAAGCTTGCTGATGTTTACCAAAACTATCTGATCAAGGTGTAACTTGTTATGGGACATTTGACCAAAAACTTGTGCACCAAGTTCTTGTTCTTGAAAGTTATTACAGATGTATGCTGTAAAATTATTCCACCCTGGAAAAAGAACAGTTCAGATAAATCATTAAAAGCCCCAAATTACCCTGAAATTCATGTCCATGATGAGTGGTTGCAAGCTTCTGACCGTAGTTCAGTGAATAGACTGTATGTACAGCTAACAATTAGGCACATTTTGACTGAAAAGTATCTAAAATTGAACTAGAAGGGCACTCAGTAGAGCGCATATCTCGCCCACCCCAAATTTTCTATGTGCCGATACTACACTATCAAAATGGAATCACTTTTTCCTTGTATCACTCCCAACAACTCCAACAATTTTCAACAAAATCCATCATCAAGCTATCCAGACAGACAACGCAACTGAAAAAATAGCCTCCCTAATTTAAATTGTTACCATTTAATTTAAATTAGGAACTACCTCATCAAACAATAACTCAGATGGTTAATGAGTGATTTAATACTTTTTGCTACAGACACATTTTGTATTATCATTATTGTCGGCTTCTCTCTAAATCCTACCTTTATAGATAAGATAAGATAGTGTTTATTTGTCACATGCACAGTTATACACAGTACAATGCACAGTGAAATGTATTTGCACAGTGAAATGTATTAACCAGTGAAATGTATTAATTAAGTGAAATGTATTAATTAATGTACTAATTAATGTACAGTGAAATGTATTAATGTACAGTGAAATGTATTAATTAAATGTATTAGTATGTAACCTTTCATAGTCAAAGGGGCGCAAACAATGATATTATAATGATAATGATATTTAATTGAAATAGCAGGTAGTTTGTCTTAAATAAAGAGCATGAGGAGTGTGTGTTAGCATGAAATAATATTAGATTTTTTTTTTTTTTTTTTTTCCAGAACATTGGCAAGAGGATGTCATGCACACAGTTCATTGGCAACCTGGAAGGACTGAATGATGGCCAAGATTTTCCTAAAGACCTGCTCAAAGTAAGCCACTCTCAAGTCTGAAATAGCACAAACACACGTGCTGTCATACGCAGACACACATCCCACATGAAAGCGAGCAGGCTGCCTCTGCCAGCGCTGTATTGTCCCTCAAATCTGTGCAACTGAGCCTGGCTGAGCCTGGCTGTCTGGCTTGTGCTCACTGCCAGCTGGCATTCACCTCATCTCCAGAGGCATCCAATCAGAAGGCCAGCCCAAGGCCGCCACTTCCTGGTACGCTCCAGCTACCGTGTGGGCTCGAAGACTAATTGTTTCGTGATCTGGAGATGAAGAGAGTGGCACACAGCCGGCCTCGGGGTATCTGTGTGTGACTTCAGCAGCATTAGATTAACCTATTAGCTTAACCCAGTTGAGCTCAGTTGTTCAGAAAGGGGCCTGCAGCCCACATGACAGGGGAAATAATCCAATCAGAGCTGGTTGCTTGTCCATTGGTGCTCATAATGATGATGCTGTTGATATAGTTGTATCTGAAAAGCGGTCCATCAACATGCCACAGGGCCCCTTAGTGCAATTCAACAAGTTGTATTTCAGTATTTATAATGCATGAGGGAGCGAGAGAGGCCTCCTCCTTCTGCTGAAATGACGGGAACGCTGAAATGAAAAGCAATGCCTGTTATTAAGGGCAGACGGTATCCATGCTGCAGGCTTGTGTCTGCAAGAAAACGCATTAACTCTTTTATTTGTGCTTGTGGAAATCCAGGAACAGTCTTTTTAATCATGCATCCCACTTCCCACAACATCTTTTATTCTCTCTCTCTCAATGAGACTTTTTTTTACCCTCAAGTCAAACTCCCTGCCTCCCGTCCTCAAACTCCCTAAATATTCTACCTGCCCGCTCATTGCCCTGCTCCTTATCTCGGCTCTGTTTAGCTCCTGTGCAGTTTACTCTCTGTCTCTAGACCGTGTCTCACTGCCACCTTTATCTGCTGTCTTTCACCTCCGTCCTGTTCTGCTCTGTTTTCTCACCTCCCCTCTCCTGACCTGTCATCTCTGCATTTGCCCTCATCTGATTTGTGTCGTTATTCCCTGTGATTTTACTAGTTCAAGCTAAAACTGTTAACCTTCTCTGTAACCAGAATGGACCACAGTTTAAGAGATATTTGAAAGTTCTTTTTCTTTGCAAACTGGATTGTAAATGCAAAACTAATTCAATAGTTTAACTTTCTCAAATCTTCTGAAATTAATGTCAGAGAAGCAGAAATGTAAAACTAAAACATTTAAAGGTACTTTTTGTAATTAAGTTCTGCAGATTTTAAATTCAACTTTCAGCACTGGGGGGTTGAGTTTACCAGAGAGTGCATTCAAATGTTTTCAGATGTGAGCTGCTGTTCTCTCAACTTTTGGTGCTTCTTTTTGCACCTAAGAGCAGTGGTTCCCAAAGTCAAGAGTGCTGCGGCCCCCTTAAAAAACAGAAAATCCCATGGGGCCCTCCTCTAACCAATACTTGTGAGTAATTTCAAATTGAATTTCTGTTATTACTGGGGCCCCCCTGCAGTACCTTCACTTTAGGACACACTTTAGGAACCACTGCTCTAGAGGTTTTACCTTTTCCCAAGCAGCTTGTAAATAAGAATATGTATTTAGAATAGACCATATAAAAGGTTTCGAGTCTGGAAAGTGAAGCCAATGCAGAAGTGCATTCTTCCTGCATTTTTTTCTAATGCTTACAAGGTGGTATGACTTTTTATTTTATAAAGCCTGCTAGAGAATGGCTCTCAATCTTGACCTCACTAACAGCTTTCCTGATGAGTACAGTGCATTTTACAAAAAAGCCTCTGCAAAGCTAGGACCTCTTACCACTTGTCACCCAGGTTTCTTTTCAGTACTGTAGCCAGGTTGACTTAGAGTCAGAGCTCTGTTGAGCCTAGTATTCTTTCAACTTTAACTTGCAGCGACTTTATGCTCTATTAGACCTCAGTGCAGCATTCACTGCAATTGACCACAATATTTTACTACAGAGATTAGAACACACCATTGTTATTAAAGGTGGTCTGAATCATGTCTATCTGATAGATTCCAATTTGTGCATGTAAGTGGGGAGTCTATTTCACGCACACAAAATTTAGTCCAAGAGTTTCACAGGGTTCTGTGCTAGCATTCATTTTCATTGTTATGCAGATGACACCCAGCTTTATCTATCCATAAAGCCAGGCATTACCTTGGCATCCAGTAACACTGTGAGAAATCTTGGAGTCATTTTTGACAAGGATATGCCCTTCAATGTACATATTAAACAACTATGTAGGACTGCTTTTTTGCATTTGCACAATATTTCTAAAATTAGAAACATCCTTTCTCAGACTGATGCTGAAAAGCTAATTCATGCATGATAATGCATTTATTACTTCTAGGCTGGACTATTGTAATTCATTATTATCAGGCTGTCCTAAAAGCTCCCTGAAAAGCCTTCAGCTGTTCCAAAATGCTGCAGCTAGAGTCAGGGGCGGAGCTTCTGTAGGGGCTGGGAGGGCGGCACGCCCCCAGCCCAGGCCTAGAGGGGGCCCGGATGTGAGACAGGATAAGATTTCAGGTAGCCAGCTCTCTATTCGTAGAGAGCTGGAGAAGGCGGACCCGCTCCTGAGTGTATCCAGATGATGTTATACAGTCATAGCCTACTTTAAATCACCCATCATTCATGTTTTACACAGGGGTTTTAAAGGTTGCCACAGTCAGGACTGAGTCATGGTTGCTAAAAACTTTACAAGACCAACTGACTTTAGTGATGTAGTAGGTGTAAAATATTGAATAAAATGTTGTGCTGCATGACTGTCTTTATTTTCACTTTTACATTTAACTTTATGACATGCAAATTTTCGAGTGGAACGCCGATATTTTCCTCCAAGTGTATTGTGGGTAAAACTCGTCACCAACCGTCCACCAACGTCATCATCAGTCACTTGGCAACAGATTGTAAACTAAGTGGAGCATTTTTACGGACTAAGCTAACATGAGTGGCACGCGGGCATGCGTATGTTGTAAAATGATGTTATGATGAGCTTTACTATTTGGGTATAACGGGCCCGGTCATTTGCCCCACCCCCCGGCCCGGCTCTGATTTGTTCTGCTAGTGGCTAGAGTAGGGACTGACAGGGACTAGAACGAGAGAACATATTTCTCCCATATTGGCTTCTCTTCATTGGCTCCCTGTTAAATCCAGAATTGAATTTAAAATCCTTCTTCTCACATACAAGGTCTTGAATAATCAGGCCCCATCTTATCTTAAAGACCTCATAGTACCGTATCACCCCAATAGAGCACTTTGCTCTCAGACTGCTGGCTTACTTGTGGTTCCTAGAATACTTAAGAGTAGAATGGGAGGCAGAGCCTTCAGCTTTCAGGCCCCTCTTCTGTAAAACCAGCTCCCAGTTTGGATTCAAAAGACAGACACCCTCTCTATTTTTAAGACCCTGAACCATCCCTTAGTTATGCTGCTATAGGCCTAGGCTGCTGGGGGGATCCTATGATGCACTGAGTGTTTCTTCTTCATTCACCTCTTTTCACTCTGTGTATACCCCACTCTGCATTTAATCATTAGTTATTATTAATCTCTGGCTCTCTTTCACAATGTGTCTTTTGTCCTGTCTCTCTACCCTCAGCCCCAACCGGTCACGGCAGATTGTTGCCCCTCCCTGAGTCTGGTTCTGCCAGAGGTTTCTTCCTGTTAAAAGGGAGTATTTCTTTCCCACTGTCGCCAAGTGCTTGCTCATAGGAGGTCATTTGAACTGTTCAAAATATTGTCTTTGTTTTCTGTTTAGTTCTGCACATTGGTGCATTCAATAAGATGAGCTACTGTCTGATTCTCTCTCCAAAATAATGAATAATATTCAGTGACAGGTCAGGTTTATTATTTATAATCCACTTTTAAAGTGCTTCTGTGTTAAATCTATACCGTAGATATGGTGCAATCACAAACTGTTCTGAAACACTACGTCGTAACCTGATGTGCACCGCCCTAGAAATGTAACTACACATCACCAAACAGGTATAAATGCTGGCAGCAGCATTAGCCACTTGCATAGGCTCTTTCACTCTTCAGTCTACATAGCCGGTACACTTTAGGGTAACAGGAGCTTCCATGTCATTCACAGTTCAGACTAATCCTTCTTTATCTTACACTGGAACATTTTAGCTCTTTATTCTTCTGGTTAGTTACCTATCTTAAATTTATTTGAGCATCAGGTGGGTGGGACTTCTGTGAACCGTACTGTAGGTGACCATTTTGGGGATATCCTCTCTTACTGACATCATATAGATCCAAGAGTAGAAAAAAAAAGTGTGAAACAGTTATTAGAGCAGTCTGAAGCCTTTTGGCTCACAAAGATTATTGTTCATACACTGAGCTCATGATTCAAAATTCAATAATATCATTCACCACAACAATTTACTGTGCATCACGTAAAATAAGACAAAGCATTATAGGTCCTCTTTAAAACATCTTAATTTTGCTGCCACCCATTTTTATTTAGTCAAAGCATTTCTTACTAAATAAACACTGTAATTTCTCCAGGTTTGACTCATAAACAGTTGCTATATCTGTTCCCAGTACCCTCGCATTCCTTTCCTGTTTGTTCCTGTCCTCCCTTTTTCTCTGTTATCGCATCATCGTTTCCTGCTACAAAATGATCATCTCTCCCTCCCCATCAGCTTCTACGTGTTCCTCATTTCCTCCACTCATTTTCTTATTTTCCCATTTCCCCATTTGTGTCTGGTGTCCGTGTTTCTATGTGCTGTAAATACATTAGGACACAGCTGGAGAAATCCTCATTCAGTCTCATTTTCAGCACACACATGTACTGTAATCCGCACAATGGTCTTGTCCCAGTGCTTGTTTCAAGCTTCTTTCATTTCCTTCTATCCTTTTCTCCTTTTGTGCCCATCTTTCCTTACTGTATCTTCAGGTTTAACTGCTTTATATATTAAATTGTTGGTTAGTCTGTTACGTACCATAGTAGTGGATATCTGTGTCTTACATCTGTTCAGTTTATGGATGCAGCATTCTAACCAAGCTTGCTAGCATTTACTGATAACATATGTAATAAGTCACAATTATTTGTACTGTGAGCTACAGTTGATTTTTCTTTGTGTACAGGCTGTGATCTGAGATTTACTACCCTTTGTGGTTTAAACCAACTGAATTCAGCAGGATATAAGTAGATGTTATGTGAGCTATTGTGGCTGATTTCCAACCCCAAGACAGTATAAAGTTAGTATCAATGGTAGAATTTGGTGAGTGAATCAAATCAACATCACCTTAAATTTAAATCCATCTCTGCTTCCCTTGATATAACCTTACATTAACCATGAACAGCGCAGTCTGGTGTCTGGTGGTTGTGTTTGTTGAGCTCTTTGAAAAGGTGCATTTGAAATTATCTTCCACTTAAACAATCTTAATACATTTATACTCACTCCTCTTCTATAGCACTAACTATATGCTGAAGTACCGCAACCACAACTTTATAGGCATCTGCACCATGAATGCATCACAGGGATGAGAAGGAAAAAGGGGACCTGCTGATGGTGTAGGCAGGCTGATGTCATGATTTTATTATTCTCAGTGTCTTCTGCATTGAGTGTAAGAATCATCCGGATTTGGCAGTGCTTTGTGCGGTGAATATGGTCTTAGATCTTTAGGTCATCAACATATTAGCATAACAACAGTAGCATTTAACTCAAATCACCTTTGAAGCTCTACTGCTAGCTGCTAGGTACTAGTACACCTGTAGGGTATTAACTAGAACACCAAGCAACTTTTGCAAAGACAATTTGCAGTCATTGTGCATCTCTTTGTATCTCTTTGTCATTAGTTAAGCAGTTTTCCAATAAGAAATCCTGTCACCTCACTGAGATGCTGTGTGTCCAGCAGGCCTGTTTAGTCTATTGATATTCTTTGTTAGAGCAAAGAGCAGAATTTTAGACTTTAATGGTGCCAGTGACTTACACATAAACTCAAAAAGACCCATCATAAAGAGCAGAATAGTGTGATTGTTTAAAATGGTGCCATATGTTGGAGTCTTGCTCTGAGGGGCAGAAACAGTGACGTGGCACTGAGCCACTTTAGCCCTGTGGCTGAAATAGAAATCAGCTGCCTGGTGGACTGGAAAATAATGAGTGGGGCTTTGAATCCCCTTGACACCTCTTTCCACCTCTCTCCCTCAGGTAGACTACACTCCCTCTTTCATTGTCAATTAGTTCCTTTTTCTCTATTTCCTTTCTTTGTCTTGTTTTCTAGCTCTGTCTTCCTCGGTAACTGTCGCAGATTCTTCCTGTCTCTCAATTATTCCCACTCGACCCTCCCTCTCTTTCTCTCGTTTGATTAAACCCTATGATATGTTTCCTCATTACCACCACAATAGAGCAGCAGAATAGAGCAATCTCCTGAACTGAATTTGTCATATCTCAGCTTCACCACCCGCCCTTATGCTTTCCAGCACACCAGTAATTCCCTGAAAGTCTTTTTATATCAAGATATTTTATTTTTATTGCATTTCTACAGTAATAATGGCACAAAAAGAGATGAGATAAAGATGAAGGTCACATGCAACAAAGGTGTTTGACCACTTATAATATCAGGGGCTGATGTTCCCAAATTAAATAAAGTTTAAATGAACATTAAATGTTTATCCCTCCTTTAAATATATTGCTTTGGTTAATTTCAGTGTTTTTATAGCATTTAAATATATAATGGAAATCATGAGGAAATTTTTTTGGATGCAGAAGTTTTAAGTGAACATATCAGCACCCTCGCGTTATTTTTGTTTAGTCTTCATTGTATTTTTTTTTTTTTTCTTTGCTGAAGTCTGAATCAGAGCAGCATAAATTCATGGATCAGTCTCCAGCCCATATGTCTGTGTAATCTGATAGAAAGCTGTTTGCAGCAGAGTAAAAGACTGAATTAAACGTTTGGTAAATATGACCTCTGGTAACATGTTGATGTGCTCACATTATTAAATCCCACATGTAGCATGGTGGATGGATGCATTCGGCTCCAGCACACACTTCTGTTTGAGTACTGCTGCTCGTTTGTCTCAATCATTGTGCTCTTGTTCTGGGATTCATAATGAGCCCATAAACTATCTTAATGCAGTCTAGGGCATATTCCCTCCCCCAGCTGCCCACACTGTGCTATCAGTCAGCAGGCATGTGACAGATTGACAGGGTGCTTGCAGCTCAAACACTGAGGCTGGGTAATTTAGTCAGCAGTGCAAGTATAATTTTTTTTATCACATGTATTTGCAGGAAAAACTTTTTATATTTCTGCATAACGTTATATGTAATATATTATGTATATTTCTGCCTGGTCTTAAGGATTATAGAAAAGACAAAGAACACTGGCACTCTGTGAAAAAAGTTTCACTATATTATTAAAGGGAAAAAATATAGTGCTACAATTTAAACATAGGAAACTTCCACCTAGAAAGATCAAGAAAGCCCATTAATAAACACTTTATCTTTCTTTTGCATTAAAAAAGAATAAAAACTCCACTTATCTTTGCAGAAGTAATAAAACTAGATGAAGAGAACCCAGTTCAACAAGGTACTGGAAAATATTATACTTTCAGTATTGCTTCTGTATGAGGAGGAAACATACCTGAGCAGTAAATTTGAAGGTGAAAGTAGAATCAGTGAAATGACAATGAGGTGTGAGTGGTCACCTTGTTTCTTTTTAAGATCAATCAAAGATGGAAGAAGTGAATTATGGTGCTGAGGAAAAAGAGCTATTGATTCTCATCAGGCCACAAAAACCTTTCTAAAGAGTTTACAGTCTGCTGTGCAACAGTTAGACTGTGTACAGCTGAAGGGAATTTAAGACCATTTTAGTGCTCCAAGGGAAGAGTCGAGAGAGGTGAGTATCTAGGAGGTCACAAACGAACTAAGAGAAACTTCCAAGGGACATCTTCAACACCTGCAGGTCCAGGCCAGTAAGAATGTAAGTTGGACGAGTTGATTGACCAGCCTCCGGCCCATTCGAGTCAATGATGGTATTTCTTCCAGTTGATTCACCTGTGAAGCAAACTGGTTTACACCTACAGTAAGTATTTTCTCATTAAAATACCAATAAAAGTCATCAAACCTCCTGTTCATATAGTTTAAATGTGAAGAAAAGCAGTCTTTCAGCTGCTCCCATCTACCACTTGACTATTTTACACAAAAGCACAACTGAATAAGAAAGAAGCTCAAATGGAAGCTGTCTGTATGGAAACTGTGTCTTTAGTTTGCCACAATCTTCACATTTTAGAAGATTTTGTGTAAGGTTTGCCTCAGGCAGATAGCAGCCACCCTTTCTCTTTCTTGCAGTGATACCTGCAGTATTTTGGAGTTCCACAGGGTTCTGTGCTAGGAGCTATTTTATTTACACTATACATGCTTCCCTTAGGCAGTATTATTAGAAAGCATTGCATACCTTTTCATTGTTATGAGATACCCAGCTTTATCTATCCACGAAGCCAGATGACACACATCAATTAAACTGCAGGAATGTCTTAAAGATATAAAGGCCTGAATGACCTCTAATGTCCTGCTTCTAAATTCAGATGAAACTGAAGTTATTGTACTCGACCCTACAAACCTTAGAAACATGGTGTCTAACCAGATACTTACTCTGGATGGCATTACCTTGGCATCCAGTAACACTATGGGGAATCTTTTGACCAGGATATGTCCTTCAGTGCACATATTAAACAAATATGTAGGACTGCTTTCTTCCATTTGTGCGATATTTCTAAATTTAGAAACATCCTGTCTCAGAGTGATGCTGAAAAGCTAATTCATGTATTTATTGCTCAGGAGTATATGCAGATTGCTATCATAAAAACTGAAGCAGCAAACTTTGTGAAAACCAATACTTCAGTGGCCAGTGGATTTGTTTGAATCCAGGACCTTCTTGCTGTGAGGCAGTGGTGCTAACCACCACACCACCGTGTTGCCCAGCCGATCAAAAGTTACAGCAAACATTTAGTTGCAGTTTTTTTCTGCACAAAAAGGTCAAAACAGACACTGAAAGCAATGATTCACAATCTTTCCTGGTTTTACCCCCTCACGGATATGTAATATTGTATAGTTTTCTTCAATAATGCTGGGATAGGGTGAGATGGGGGAGGGGGGGGGGGGGGGGGGGGGCAGGCAGAGGATCTGCTGTGGCGACCCCTAAAGGGAGCAGCCAAAAGAAGAAGACGACTCATTGTTGTTGAATATTTTGCCTTTCATATCAGCTGTTTTTGCAGCTCTGCAGTATTTGGACTACATGTGCCTGTAACTGATAAGTGGCTCAGTGTCTGGCCTATTAACACAAAAAGAAATGATTAAGACTTGTGCCACAGTGAGCACTCCATGTTGTCTCTATACTAGCCTGCATGGAAACATAGCTGCTCTGTAGCTACTGTAGCTCCCTGCAGATTTTGATGCTCTGGCTACTGGCCCAAGCTTGAGCTTTAGAGGAAGCTTTCTTCCTTTATTGTGAGGCTCAGAGATACATAGGTTTGCACTCCCTCTCACTCTCTCTCTTCTCAGCACTGCTCAGGGCGCAAAGCTTGAAGTGGGAGCTAATGATGCACTGAAGTAGGTTACCAGCCCGCAGTAGAGCAGGAGAACAAATTCTGCTGAAATGAAAATGTTGTAGAGCTCAATCATGCGCTGAGCCACGCTCCTCAAACAGTAATTAGGTACACTGATGTTATCGATTGCAGGGCAGGATCGATTGCGAGGGAAAAGACAGATGGTTTATTTGTTTTTGTAAATGAGAGAGAAGAAATCTTTCTTGCCCGTGTCCCCGCTGTCGGTCTGGCTCACAGATGAATGTGTCTGAAATCTGCACAGGAGCTCCGTAGTGCCAGTGCTCGACGGCTGAGCCAGCCTGGCAAAGACAAACAAGTCATTTCTGAGAACAGATGCTACTGTTTGCACATGTGACTGCATGTATGGAGAGGGTGCACAGGGAAAAAACTTCACTTTTTAAATTGCACTACATGTGATTTTGTAAAAGCTGTCAAGCATCTGAAACCGTATAACTTTGGGGCAGGTTATCCTTTTCTATTTTTAACTACACACCCTTCAAGGATGAGCAAACCCCTAAGACTTACCCTCTTATTTTTCACATACTGCCCTGCATGTTCATTAGATTCCAGTCAGACTCAAATGATTCATTAAAGGAGCAGAATACGGTTAGAGTTTGGCATCTGCCCTGCAGTCTCGTCAATCCCTGCAAATATGGTACACGTAGCTGATGGGAAATGATGACGAAACATGGACTTAGGGGAAACAGGTGGATGCTGGGGTGATGATAGACAGTATAAAAGATGGACGTAGCTTTCAGGTCTGAGAAGTGAAACCAACACACGTATCTTAAACATGCATTGTTTCTAATGCTGAGCAAGGAGCAGCAAGTCTGACTGCAACAGGCTTGCAGCTGTATAGAAGTCTGTTATTGTAAATGGCTGCATGGGCTAAATTGGAAGTTTCTGGTTATACTGAATAAAACATTAAATTTATTAGATTAGGAATTTTGGTCATGATTAGAGTCAGAAACAGAATTAGCCAGAGTATTATCATCTCATCACGTCCAGTTTCAGGGAAAAGCTCAAAGCTTCTCTGCATGACTTCACTATCCAATTAATGGTGTCAAGGTAGCTACATCCATCTTTGATACCATCTCTTGATGGCATGTGAGAGAGAGATGGGAAATTTTGCCAAATTTGCAGGGTGTGTTTGGCACACTTGGGTGTTTGTTCTGTGTGTAATACCAGCACTGCTTGAGTTAAACTAGCTCACAGGCTTTGTTTCCCTTGTGTTGCTTTATTCTTAAAGAACAGCTGCTTATCAAGTAAATATCTTTGTATTCCACACAAATAATAATAGATTGTGTTTGCCCTCTTATGGACTAGCGACCTATTCAGGTCAGACCCCCACCTCTCGCCCTGTGACAGCTGGGATAGTTCAGGACCATAAGTTGTGTCAGTGGTTAAGAAGACAGATGGATATAGTGTGGATTTAAAACAGGTATCTATGGTGTCATTTCTAGCCTGGTTGCATTTTATGTCAACCAGCAATGGTTTCTGTGCGAGAGCTGAAGAGGGAGCAACCACAACAGAGACACAATTGGCAAGAGTAACAAAACCCCATGAAAAAAAAGAAACTATCCAGTCAAAGGAAGGATTACAGTCTAATATATGTGAGGATGGGATGGCTGTTCCTCAGTGTAGGCAGCAGGCAGGATTTTATTATAAAGCCACCGGCCTGCCTGGCCTATGTTGGCCCCACCACCAACCAAGTTAGTGAGTGTGTCTCAGCTTGCTGGATTTCCTGTTACCTGTTTACATATAAAAACAGTTTGAAAGAGGAATTAAAGGCAAATGTTTAGCTGATATCTGTCTGGTATAAGTCTACCAATCAAGTTGGGCTGAATCATTATATATAAATATACGTTATCATTTCCTTGTCCTAATTAATAAAGTTATAATAATATAATAATAAAGTTTTCTGATAATCTGTACCGCTGTTATTTTCATCAGAAGACTAAAACTCACGTATAACATCCTGCTGTCACAAAACCCACAGTGAAAGAAACACTACACGACACCCACATTTGTCATTTTTAGCATTATTTTTCCATTTTTATAGCATATTATTTTTTAAAGACTTTTATCCTATCCCTGTATCAACATCATGCTGTCTCTCTTATTAAAAATGCAACCCATTGCTGCTGAGATGGTTTCCGAGTGATGTACCCTGTAAGTGACAGGCCACATTAGTGGGATTAAAATGAATGCAGCCGTGCTGCGCTTCAGTTCTGATCCAGCACATCTGGTGGAGTTGCATACTGAGAACTTCAGCTTCACTGTCACTGACCCTTTAATGTTAGTCTCTTGCTCATTTAGCGTCTCGATGTGACCAAAGCAGAAAATGTCAGATTTCGGCACTTGGTGACAGATGGAGTACAAGGTTGTTAATTTTAGCCTTGAAGTTCAGAAATCAATAGGTTGAGAGCTTAAAGAAGGTAATTAGAAAGGAATGGAACCTGAGACATGCTGACTGGTTTTGGTCTCTGTTTGCAAGAACAAACATCAGATATTGTCAGTTCTTTCCTTTCAGAGTGAACCAATAATCTTTTTTTAATGGTTCTATTTCTGCAGCCCTGTTCCCAAAAATGCCCGTGGGAAGCCTCAAGAATCTGCCTAGAGTCAGTAGTTTGAAACCCTGGTGTTCAATCTTTAGTGCCACAGTATTTTTGCATGGCATTGCTAATAGATCAAAGACTGCAGCTGTCTCTTTCTAGTAAACACAAATCTGTAGGTGTTGCACTGAAACTAAATGACCGGGATGGCATGACTTAGTCACTTACATACGTGAAGCAACATGGCAAACAGCTGACCTCAGGTTACCTGAGCAGCATATACACATGATAGCAAATATAAACAGGTATACACTGATGAGACCACATGATCACATGATGTAAGAGTGATCTTAAGGTTAACTCAGAAGGTTACATTAGTTCAGGAATGACAGAAGCATGTCCCAGAAGAATTTTATTTCTCCCTTATCTCTTCTTTTTGATATCAGCCAGCTGTAGGTCAGTATTAGCACATAGACTGTCCCAAATGCAGCAACAGTAAAATACTTTCTACTTTAACTTTCTCCTCACCTTTATTTAACCGGAAACTGTCCATTTCATCTATTTTCTTCCGCTTATCCGGGGCCGGGTTGCAAGGACAGCAGCCTAAGCAGAGAAGCCCAGACCTCCCTCTCCCCAGCCACTTCCACCAGCTCATCTGAGGGGACCCCAAGGCGTTCCCAGGCCAGCCGAGAGGGTTAAGGTGAATCACCACCTTATTGAGGTGGAGGGGTTTGTGTGTCCCAGTAATCCCAGGAGCTATGTTGTCCAGGGGCTTGTCCCCCTTGTGGGGTCTCCCTTGGCGAATTGGTCCTGGGTGAGGGGCCAGACAAGGAGCAATTCCAATGACCCCTAAGGAAGAATCGCCAAGGGAACAGTTTACCATGCCCACGATAGGGTTACCGGGGACCCACCCTGGAGCCAGGCCTGGGTTAGAGCGTATGGTGTCTGGGCATTAGCCCGTGGTGCTTGGCCGGGCGCAGCCCAAAGAGAAGACATGACCCTGCCCTCCTGCAGGCCCACCACCCGTAGGAGCGTCGTAGGAGTCGGGTGCAATGTTTATCAGACGGTTGCCAAGGGCGGAGGCCCTGGAAGACCAATCCCAGCTATAGAGACCAGGAAACTATGATTCTTGATATTACAAATCTCTAGTATTTCACCTATGATAAGCAGCAAAATACACAAAATAAGTATTCACACCTAAAAACGATGGAGTGAGATCCATCCTCAGAGCTAAGGAAGCTTCAAAAGAATCATAATAACTAACAGCCACACTCATCTCAGGCCAAACAGGCATTATTGTTCAGAAATAACATTTTGCAGATATAACCGCTCACAGGTCGCTTAAAATCACTGTAAATTCATTTAGTTGATTTTGAACCCTCATTCCACTTTCAGTACAGACAAACTAGACCCAACATAATGGCTTCAGGTAGTTTTATGAGCTATGTGTTCCAGTGAGCAGCATAATGCTGAAAACGTGGGGTGATTTGATCAGAAATGGTGCCGCCACATAGCTTGTGCAACAGAGTGGTTTCAGCATCACACCTTAGCTGACAGTTCAGCAGCATCTCGATGCTAACTTTTTAAGTAGTTTGTTAAAAGTATTGCTGGAAAATTAAATCAATGGACACCACCATTTTCCCTTTGATACATTTGGGATCAGAAACAGACCAAAAATCCAGTATTGGTCAGGTTCTATGGTTTAAAGTGGCCCTTTTATGCTTGCTGTCATATACACACTGTTACTGTGATGGATTTCATATTAAACATGACCAAAGCTTCAAATGAGGTTTGTGGATATACAAGTAATCCCTGTGAAACAAAAGCTCAGGCTTCAGAATGCCCTAAATGCCCAGATTCACACAGTTTATTGGACCTCAGAAGCCTCACCCACCTGCTGTTCTTCTGTTTGTGAGGGGCAGCCAATCAGGAGACAATTGGCCAAAAAGGAGATGAATGAAAACGGCTTATTTTAGATGGAGGATGAACTGAGGGACAGTACCAAAGCCCAGCTGTCAGCCTTCCCTGGAAAATCAAGAAAAACATACATCAATAAAGACAACACAATGTTTTCAAGTTTATAACATCCAGGATAAATGAATTTTCTTATTTCCAACACCTGTGGCTCAGAGCCTCACATTTGACAGCAAAAAGACAGTGATGGGTACAAATCTCACACATTTTACTCCAAAAATAACTTTGAAATGTAGCGCTGCTGAGGGAGAAGGAATAGAGAAAGATGAAGAAAGGCAGAGTGTGAAGAAGAGACAGCTGCTTGGGTCAGGAGAGGCATGTGGCTGTGGAAGCGCTCCCCCTCTCCCCGAGCTGTCTGGACTCTTCATGAGGGACAGAAGGAGCGATTTAGACAGGATGTGAAATATTGAGTGAGAGCAGACAGGAGAAATGGTAGGCAGGGAAGAAGGTAACTAAAAGTACCACAGTTGTGTAGATTTTTTACCACCGTTTGATTTGCTTTAGGTAAGCAGGCATTCCCCTTTTCTTCAGAGTAAAGTCACCTGGCTGGTATTGGCCCAGTATTGTTTGAGTAAGTCAAGGTTAAGTGCTTTGTTCAATGGCAACTTGAGGATTTTCTTGGGATTTGGGCTTCAAGTCACAAGCTGCTACCCTCCACATACTGCAGAGGGATGGATAATAGTCAGAGAGAGGTCTGCAAAGAGAAAGTATAGAAGCTTTTTCTTCCTCCTGCATCAGGCTAGTCAAAGGTTAGCTCTGTTCCCCCCGGAGCTCCTACCACTCCTCTTCCTCCTGATAGAGCTGCAGACGCCCGAGGGACACCGCTCACTTCTCAGCTCACCAAAATGTCCACCCTGATGTCAAAAGACAGATGCTTGTCATGAGAGAGGAACTGTCTCTTTTTATTTCTCCTTCTTGCTGACTATAAGAAGCGAAACAACCACAACACAAAGAAGATTTTTACTGTAACATATTAAATGTAACAGAAAGCATGAGATACAGAAGGGCAGGAGGACATGGTGCATTAAGTATTTAAAACAATAACAAATACAGCCATTTCGCCCAGTTTTTTTTTCTTCCCTGTCTTCCTGGTTAGGAATATAAGGATCTAACCATCCTGTGGATCAGAAATGTAGTTTGTATCATGCTAATCTGTTCTGCCAGATGCTCCAGGAAGCCAGAATGGTTTGGTTCCATCATGGCCAACATCCCTTGGACCAGAACAAAAATAACTACGTAACCTTACTCAGTAATGGTCTACAACACAGCCTGTGATACAACACAGGGCTGTGATAACCCTCTAAAAAAATCCAGTCCCAAGCTACATTCAACCCAGTAAATCATCAATCCATCCATCCATCCATCCATCCATCCATCCATCCATCCATCCATCCATTATCTTTGGTTTATCTGAAGCCACAGTGGCAGAAGGCTAAGCAGATATCCTGTTGTCCCTCTCCTCAGCAGCACTTTCCAGGTCCTCCTGGTTCTAGGGTCTCCTCCCAGTTAAGCTTGCCAACGAAACCTCCAGACGGAAGCGTCCAGGCGATGTCTGAACCACCTCACTTGGAAACCTGTGAATCTCTAAGCTCCTTATCCTAACTCTAAGGCTGAGCCCAGTTAGCCTATGAAGGAAACTCATTTACTTGTGTTTATTTGCAGCCTTCTCTTTCAGTTCTTATGATCATAGGTGCAGGTTGGTAAATGGAAAGCTTTACCTTTAGGTTTAGCTCTCTCTTCATCACAACAGTGTGGTACAAGGCCCACAATACCGCTGATGCTGTATTAGTCTACCGGTCCACCTCACGATCCACCTTGCCATCTCTCATGATACTTGAACTCCCTCTCTTGCGGCAGCTTCCCAACCCTCTCTTCCCAACCTCCACTCCACCATCTTCCAGTCCAGTATAACGTTTTTAACAAAAGGAAACAATCACTTATGTTACCAAACCAGTGGCAGCTGATTCATTTTGTGCATTGAGAGAGTTTATATGCAGATTGCTGCTGAGAACTCTTCAGTTGGGTCAGTGCGTCTTCAGGTCCTCCACAACATTTAAGCTTTAAGAAACCTAAATATAGTTTAAAGAAAATTCTTCAAAAATAAGACAAAAAGATGGGAACGAGTCAGATGCAGTTCTTGGATTTACTTAAAATCTTTTTTCTGTTGGCAACCATTTCTGTCCCTTTTTGTACCCATTTATTGGGTCTCTGTGATCTCCATGAACTCGGAAGATCCCAAGCTGACTTCCAACCTTGCTTCTCAGACATGCAACCCACCATCTGTTACCCATTCTGCTTCTATATCTTGAATGCTTTTCCATCTTTTGCCTGTTTCTTACTGGAGATAAGAACCTCACTTGAACAGTGGATGCCCTCAATCCCAAACATATGGACAAAGAGGACTCTCCAGAATTTATGGGCTGCTTTTAAAGAGTGACACTTCTGACACGCCCACCATATGAGACAAATGCATATCTTAGTTTCAATGAAACATCTTCGACATATTGCTAAACACCATTTTCAGGTTGATCGGCCCCCCTGTTTGTACTGGTCTGAGTTAGGAGACATAACTATAGTTCCCTGAAGCAGGTTGCTATCACCACTATAAATCTACCAAAACAGGCCCATATGTACACCAGCCTGTAAAAAAGTAATTACTGATCCAGTATCCTGCTAGCTACCCTGGTCTCTGCCCTTGACTGACTGAGATTAGGATTGGCTTTTGGTTGAATGTTAAAGTGAAAAGTCAAGGATTACTCAGATTGAAATGCAGTTGGCTGAAAAATATTTGACTGTAAACGGTAACATATAGTTTCTTTATGCTAATAGTTTTATTATCCCCTTTGCTTCTCCGTTCCCTGTTTGAAGTGCATCCTTCAGTTGACAAATCTCTCTTCAGAAATTGAACAGGATGGTTTATGTTTATCTTTTTAGGGCTTTGGAGATCAGTTGTACTTGTCACTTGCCCCCTGATGTGGCACTTTTTGGGTTACTTTAATATGAGCATTATTGTAACACTATTCACTATATCACAGAAATGAGGAAAAACTGAAAAGTCTCTTTTATGAGGTACATGCCATTTTTCCGGGTCAGCCGTCTAACCTGCCACTCATCTGGGACACTGAAACATTCCCAAGCCTAGAATAATCTCTTGAGTGTACCCTGGGGTCACCAAGGAGGCATCCAGCAGGCATCATGTTCAAATCCTGAAACACCTCCACTGGCTCTCTTTGA
The DNA here is from genome assembly GCF_007364275.1 of Archocentrus centrarchus. Taxonomy (NCBI): domain Eukaryota; kingdom Metazoa; phylum Chordata; class Actinopteri; order Cichliformes; family Cichlidae; genus Archocentrus; species Archocentrus centrarchus. The sequence continues at coordinate 18,216,031 of NC_044364.1, read as the reverse complement.
TGTAGAGGAGTGGCAGCTCTACTCTGAGCCCTCCCCAATGACCAAGCTCCTCACCCTATCTCCATCTATCCATGAATCACCAGCTTAACATGGTGGAGGGGCTTGCATGCACAAGTGATCCCGGAAGCTATGTTGTTGGGGATAATTTGCCTCTGGCAGGGTCTCCCAAATCAAGCTGCTCCTGAGGGATGGATTAAACAAGGTTTCAATAAAGCTCACCGGGGCCAGCACACTGTGACCCCACCCTGGAGCCAGGCTTGTTAAAGCGCCTGGTGGCCGGATCTTAACCAATGGGGTCAATCTTCCTGTGAGCCCAGCACCCGTGGGAGGAGCCGTAGAAGTCCGGTGCTTTGTTGATTGGGCAGCTTTCAAAGGCAGAGACCATAACTGTCCAATCCCCAGGTGCTAAAGATGTGGACCTAAAGAGTGAGTTTTCTAAAAATGGTGAACTACTCCTTTAACTCACAATGTTGTAGTGGCAGCAGTGCACCTACTTTCTCTGCACCTGATCCTTTTACCTTACCACCCTTTCCCACCAGACCACCCCTGCATACTAATTGCCATAGCAAATATATTTTTTAAAAAATGTCTGTGTGTACAACCTTGCCTGCAAGCGTGCATGCATGGAAGAGGCAGTTGGAAGACTGTGATTTGCTGGTGATGACTGAGAGGAGGGAGGGAGGTACGCATTGATGAAGCGAGAGAGCGAGAGAGAGAGAGAGAGAGAGCGCGCTGTCCCTATCAGTGTCTTTTTCGCTCTGCAATTCAGGCAGCCAGCTTTCCTTTCCTCTTCTCCTCCTCCACCTCCACAGCAGCAGCAGCAGCAAGCAGAAGGGGAAGAAAGAAAGAACTGGACAAAAAATCAGGAATCAACAAAGAAAGACAGGAAAGGTATGAAAGACATCGGCAGCAGGAGAGCTGTGGGGGTTTTTTTTCACTCAGACACCCACACCCGCCGACTGTACGATGGGAAGAGGCTAAAACCAGCAAAGAGAGTGTGAGAGAAATTCTGACTGAGAGAAGTGGATCGCAGACGGCAAAGCTGGGGGTGGGAGGGGGGCTGAAGGAGTACAGGATGACAGCGGAACTGTACTTGTGGACAGAGCAGGACAAAGAAGTGAGACAGAAAATCTGCCTGTTAAACTGACGGTAACCATTTTACAGCGGGAGCAACAGGACCGAGCAGGCTTCTCCGTCAGCGCTTCTGCCCCTTCTTCCTGAATTCTGAATTTTATGTGGTTTATGTCGTATCTCTGGACTTGTGACGAAATTGAGGGCGCTCTTTGGAATCCCTGCTCCAAAGTCCGAGGGCGGCCATCCCCCCTCCTCTGCAACTCCTCCTATTGTAGTGTGTTTGTGTTCCTATGAGCATAAAGAGCTTCTCGTGTGCCCATGCCTGTTTTCTACCTCCACATTTTCCACATTTTGCAACCATCTGTTTCATGCTGGCTGTCCGTTCTCACCTGTGCCATCTGTGAGTGTCAGCTTGGGCTTCTTTGGTGTGTTTTGAGTTTAAGGATTCATGACTGTCTTGTTTGCTGCAAAGAGGCAGTTTTATGTCTGTGGTGCAATTAATTTCCCTTAAATGTTTAATAGCCAATCCAGGAAAAAGTTGTGACTGATTCTCACCTGCAGCGAGAGCCTGGCTTCCTCCTCACAGGATGTATAATACATGGCTGTCTTATCAATAATTCAGCATCAGGTGGGCCTGTGGAGTGTTGATCATGACATCCAGGGATGAGCCTGTTGGGGTTTGATGCCTGCTGAGAGCATGGTCTGCTGATGCTGTTGACTCACTTGACAGCAGCTTGATGATGTGTTGCCTCCCTCCGCGGCCTCTGCTGATCGCCGGCTGCTTTCTGTAATAGCTGAATTCTCTCCCAGCTGTCTGTTGGCACTCCCAGCGTCTACTGGACTCCATCCAGCACCTCATTTCACACACGGATCAACTTTTCTTCTTTTTTTTTTTTTTTTCTTTTTTTTTAGCAGCGTGGTTTCTGCAGGACTTAAAATAAAAACTGAATATTTTGAGCAGATTTCCATCAATCTTTGGACACTTCTGTGTAATCACCATGATTGGTGTAAACAGCCTGCACTCGGCAGGGCGCCTGCGTTCACGTTCTCTTTGCACCGTGCGTTATGGCAGGGACTTCCGGATGATGGACCCATTTCGGTATCCCAGAACCCCGCGCTCGCGCTCACTTAAACCCCTTGTGTTTCCAGACCTGCTGGGCAAAGCTCAGGATGGACAGAACCACCCTCAGGCCAGAAAGAGAAGGAAGGTACTGAAATCCCTGCTCTTCATTTAAAATGATTTATTCCACAGCACCAAAGAGATGAATCATTTTTCTACTTCATGTCATAACAAGTGATATCCTACCCAGCATAGCCCTGGATAACTGCTCAGTGTCATTCAAAGCCAGACATCTACTTACCTCAAACCTGCACTGTACATGCTCACAAAATATTGATGATCATGAGTTTATTTGTTTTTAAACCATAGTAGCAATTGGGATTAAAAAAAAAAACATCAATTAAAGATGTGTGCATATCCTGACATATACACACATATTCAAGCAGGAGAAATGGTCTGAACCTATGATTCTTTAAGCAAAGCTAACCTATAAAAATAAGTTTCAAACAGTCACAGGGTGAGACCTGAGAGCTGATGGGAAAAAAATTCAGGTGCTACAACTGCAGAAGCTCAGTTGCCTCTGGATTTAAAATACAGTTAAAAGGTCCTCAACAGATGACTGGAGAAGCCACCTGCCATGAGCAAGCGCTCAGCTGTGTAGGACTTTATACAGTCCCAGTCAAAAGTTTGGGTAAGTGTGTCCAAACTTTTTACTGGTACTGTATGTCCTACACAGCCTCGGCAGTCTAAGATCTAACCTTAACTCAGACTCTAACCCTAACTCAGACTCTAATCCTAACTCAGACAATCAGAATATGTAATTTTTGTTTTCATTAAATTGTTCTCCGGGAAACAAAGAAAGATTTTCTCCAAAAAATAAAAATTCAAAAGTTTTGGCCTTCTGCAAAATACAGAATAAAAGTTGGGGCTAATGTTACCTAACATAGACCTGAGAGGGGACATACAAATCTAAGATGAAGTCTAAACTTCACTGGAAGCCAGTGACAGGAAGTACAGACAGGGCTGATGTGCCAGCACTGGCTTGTTTTTGTTATCTGATTATAGCTGATATATATTTAGGTTAACTGTACCTGGGTGGTTTGGATCTCGTGGAGACCAGTGCTGAACCTCTGCACAGGGGTACCCAGTAATATAATATTTTCATTTATTCATATACTTGAATATGGAGTAGCATTGTTATACTGCTTTCCAGGTAATATATGAGATGGATACCAAATTGAGTTGGTCAGAATGCATTAAAGCCTCACTAACTGTAGGCTTGTCACTGGGATGGTACTCTGAGGTACTTCCATTGCACCTTTGGCAGGGGTTCTTACTTGTACCCTTGTACAATGATGGACTGAAGTAAATGTATTATTACTGTTATTCATTCATAAACTTGGAAAGGCACTGGCATTTGTATAGTGCTTTCCTCGTCTCACTGACAGCTCGAAACTGCCCATTTAATGTAAATAAATAGTAGATATTAAAATACAAGATTTTAAGGTGTTTATTTTATATATGTGGCCTCCTTATATTGCACCTTGAAATCTGAAGAAGAGAGTGCAAAGATGTACTTTTTACTGATATATACAGTACATGTATGTTGCCCTCAGAAGGTCCAGTAATTACCCACAGAGTGTAGACTGTACCGTTATGGACAGAAGTTGTAGCCTTAGGTCTGCATGTATTTACTGTTTGCGTCCACACGTGCATGAGCTGCACAGGTGGTAAATCAGAGCGTCTGATTTCTGCCAGACCTGATGGCACACAGAGCACAGCTCAGTACACTGCTGTTTAACGCCATCACTCAAGGCCAGTGGTTCTCATTTGTTGTCACTCGGTGACGTTGATGGAGCAAGTAGGTGAAGGTGACGAGCGTCCGTCTTTGTCTGAGTGAGCCTTCAGCCCAAATGAGACTGAACGCCGTCAGTCCCTCAGGATTCACATTCAGGAGAAACACAAATCAAACGTGTTCTTCAGAAATAACTCGCCAAATAGACTCAGCTGTGACACACTTTCTGCATATGCAGCACGCGAATCAGAGCTATGCTGAAGTGGGGGCAAATGTAGAATATTACGCATACTTAAAGCCCCAGGCTATTTTTGAAATTTCTCCACATTCACTCACTAACAGCTCCACAACCGTGAGGCTGAAATGAGGAATCATGGACTCTTCTTGATGAAAAATACTCCCCCAACTCCAAACTGTCCATGAGAGAGTAGATTATATAATTATACATTACTGAATATGATTTAAAAGCTCTAAGCCCTGTACCAGGCGACCTCTTCATGTACCAGCCTTGTAAAAAAGCAGCATCATCATTTATCAGCAAACAGCCTTCTGAGAGAGTAGAAGGAGTTAAAGCCTTCATTATTACTGGCAGAAACCAACACAACTCTTTGAGGGATTTCTGGATGAAATGCAAACATTAGCCTATATTTATAATAAATATGCATGTCCTTTGTTGTTGGGCAGTTTTTGTCACTTGTACACATAAACTTCTGCAGTCAGATCACTTTTACTGTTTACGGTTAATATTTGATGTCAGTCAGATTTGTGCTGCAGCAGCAGTTTGTCTCCTACTTTGAAAAAGTGGCGACTCCCAGGAAGCATCTTCCCTGTCTGTGGTGATTATTAAAATGTTTGAGCGCATTTTAGTTTGAAGCATAACTCGAGACTTTTACAGAAGAAGGAGCAAAACAGACCTACATTTGTCTCCTCTGGATGGTCATCAATATTCATGGTGCTCTGGAAGTATTAGGCCGAGTTTGAAAGCTGCAAATGAGGCTGATTGGACACGCTGAATCAAACGCCGTTATCAAGCCAGTGTCATTGGACTAATAGTCACAACAAAGGGAAGTTCGTGATTGGTTGAAAGTCTAAAACACCGACCAGCACCTTAATCAAATAAATGTGATGAAACAGATTTTAGTTTGAGGTTTCTCTCCCCCGTCGCGATACTTAAGATGTTTGGTATTGATCCATGAGAACGTGGACAATGAACCGCCTGTAAGTGTCCTCTCCATCACCTCAGTTGGCACATCTGTCTGTCAGCTGCACCCGCTGCCTTAAACTCTTTGGCTGCCTCCTCTGTCACTGCTCCTCTGCAGCAGGCCGGCTGTGAACGGAGCTGCTGTGTCACATTCAGCTGGCAGAGGCCAATGTCTCTGAGGTGGGGGTGGGGGTGGGGGGTCTAAAGGTCCTGACTGTCACTGCAGATTTGGAGGAAGTTAAACCAAATGGTCCAACTTTCAGATCAGAGGCAGCAGCTGACCGGATCTTTCCCTTTGTTTTTGTTTGTTGATTTTGTGCTGGCTGTGATGATAATTAAAGTAAAAGAGTGATTTTTCTGTGAGGGGAGGCAGTGACCTAAAAATGATAACTGGTGCAGAGGATGTGGCAATGAGAACAAGCGATCAGATACAGATCACTTCTCAGGATTGCTTTTTAGATTTTTAGATTCATCTTTTTTTTTTTTAATCCATGTTATAAAGAAAGGAAAGAAAGGACTTCAGTTCAATCCAAAAGAAGCAGAAGTTTAGTTTAGTTAGTCAGGTAAGCAGTCAGAGAGAGGGCCAAAGGTCAGATTCACATTACTGGAGAAACTCTTTATGGAGTAACACCAAGCTTTAATAATGTGCATACTCATATTCACTCACAATATTGAACATTACCTGAAATGGATTTAATCCATGTCCATTACAATGAGACTCCAATTTAAATACATACATACATACACAGTAACTATGAACACGAGGAAAGGCCGATAAAGACCAGAAAGCTACAGCGAGTTCACCGAGCATCGATTAAATGGGAAGAGCTACAAGGCTGGATTTACACACAGGAAGTAAAATTGACAACATAGCAAATGTCCAAACCCATGACTCTGGTGCTTTAGTGTATTTTATGTTGTTCTAATAAATTATAATAAACAAAAATAAAATGACCCATGCTGGAGAGCATTATGGCATCATAGTATCATTCATAATGAGTGGCTATAAATTACTACTACTATTACTGCTACTGTTGTGAAATTAAAATGTTGTGCTTTTATAAGGTGTTGGAGGTGCATAAACACTACAAATGGGTCATTTTAGCCCATTGGCAGGTGGTTGCTAGGCAACATGATGACATTGTAACACCTGAAGAACCTTCGGGGGCCTGAGATGTACCTGTGTGCCAATTTTGGTTGCTCGACTCCTGACTGTGTAGAAGGAGTTTGCAGGCAAACACACAGATTTGGACTTTATGTTACGCCGCTTCGTTTTATAGGAAAATAATTATTCATTATTCATCCATGTGTTTATCCAACAGCTACATTTTATACTATCGTCATTTTACATGATGAAAGAATATTTCTGAATAGTGAATGAGTGTGAATATTTTACACAAATAAGTTGTTGTTGCTGTTACACAACAGCACGTGAGGACGCTCAAATTTACTAAGCAAAATAAATAGATAAAATAACACTTTACAGTCCTTAAAGTGTTGATATGATCCAGATCACATATACAGGCTTTGGTGGAGAGATGTTTCCTCCTGAACCTCTCTAACTACACTGACTTTATATCCCTGCAGTGTTTTCATTAATTAAGTTATTAATTAAGTTACAATAATATAAAAGTAAGAGAACTTTTACAGCTGATAAACTGTAAGCAGACATAAATACGTAAAATGAGCCAAACCAGGTGTTACCTTTGCCTGTGTTCACCTTTGCTAATAAGTTTCATTATGTTCAGTTTGGTATTTTTTTTTACCAACAAAGAGACAAATTTCTCTGATCACATGATCATTTAAGGTTAGATGTGCAGATGTGACCGTTTTGTCATGGCTTTTTGCTCCCAGACTGTAACTTAATTTTGCTCCGTGTGGGTCGATGCATTTGTCTAAATTATTTATAGGCTGATTGATTGTTCAGGTGCCCTGTGAATAACGGCTTTGTTACTGATGCAGTGGTGTTGCTGGCTGATTGGATGATCAATGGATTGTGTGGCAAAGAAAATGAGTTAAGCTCATGCAAAGGGCGGTTTGAGCAGCATGAAAGGGATGTCATTTCTCTGAGTATAGTTTATTGAATGAAGCCAGCTCGCTTACTGCGCAGTTTCCACAGAAAACCACAATAAACCTGCCTACGTGTTGCACCCCACGCCTCCACCATCTGATCGAATCTCCACCTGAACACTGCTTATAGTTTTGTTAAATGTGATTCTCTTGTTTTCTCTGCAGGCTCTCTACAACTCCATCAAGAACCAGAAGCTGCAGTGGACGCTGTAAGTCTTCTTACATTGACTTCATATTACTGTAATAAACTGCGCTTGTTTCTTTACATCCTCACAATTATGGAGAAACAAAAACAAAGAAACATAGAAATGACTCAATAAATGAGTCACTATCCCAGTAAACACAGTTGAAAATTAATCTGAAAATATATGTAGACATTGTATTGATTTACGGTACTGATATGAGTAAATTTACTGATGTGCATTTTTTACATTTACTTATTCATTTATCTGCTGAGAGCAGCAGAGTACGGAGTCGAGCTAACAAACACCATAAACATGCTCAGTGAACTCTATTAGTGCAGTTGTTAGTTATACATGAATTAATAATAAAATAATAAATTAATGCCTGCAATTATTTTCATGTTTTGGCACATTTTATGCCTTAGCAACTTATTTATAAGCCAATAATTAAAAAAAAAAATTTATTATTGTTTTTGGTACATTTACTTGAACATTTATTTATTAAATCATTTGTTTATATTTTAAAACTACCTAAAAAAAATCCAAGTCATAATGCTATCTTTAATGATGAATGCCTATCTTTATTTTTTAAAATTATTTTTGATAGATGTAATGGCCTGTCCTTTTATTTAGTAAGTCATTCATCTTTCAGCTAAATGCTAATAATACAAATTAAAACTTAACAAATATATTAGTATGTTTTTTAAAAATCATATATACATTTTTTCTTATTTTTGTCACATTTGATCATTTATTTATTTAATTTAATTTAATTTAATTTAATTTAATTTAATTTTTTTCATATTGGCAGTTTTGGTCCCTTGTACACAGCATCCTTAAAAAAAAAAAAAAAAGAAATTCAAAGCTTTATTTATTTTAGATTTTTATTCTTCATTCATTGCATTTTTGATTTTGCCAGCTTTGGTCTTCCATACATTCTGTCCCTTTATTGTCACACACAGACTGGAGGGTAAGAAACAATAAGGGATATTGATCAGCTTGTTTGCATCCTCAGTAATGACGCTAGTGTTGTTTGGCATGTGAAGGAAACATTAGTGTGTCAAGGGTTGCTATTCTGGATCACAGCTCCACGGCGCCTCAGAGATGCCAATTAAGTCGCCAGCTTTCCAAGCTTTGTTGCCATAGTTACGGCACCATGGATACGACTCCATAGCTACCACGATGCTCTTTCTTCCCTGCATCCTCTCAGCGGCAAACATACACAGTGACACAGATTAAATGTACATATTAGTGTATATATAGGCAGAAAACACGTGTATGTATATGAACATGTCGTCTTCTGTATGAAAAGCAAAAGAGAACAATCATAAAGCGAATGAGTTAGAGTGAGAGAACAGGGCAGCTCCATTTAAACGTCTCTTTACCTGCATCCTGTACAAAGGTGCGACCACAGCCTCCCACTACCTTTCCAAAAATAGCAGCTGCAGTGCTCCCGAAGCAGCCGAACAAAAGTGGTCAGAGGAGCAGATCGCGGAGGAGATCCGCAGAGAGGCAGGCAATCCAGTTCAAACATCTCCGCTGACATGTAGACAGCTATTTAAACACTGCCACCGCACAGGAGGCCGCACGGGGATAGAAGACATGTCATTTTTAGACACGTAAACACCACAGAGCGCAGGAGAATCCACCTCCAAACAAAACGGGTTACAGTCGAAGAGATTCAGCCCACAAAGTCTGTTGTTCTTTTTTATGCTTCAGCTGAGATCTTTGAAATAGAATCTGCTTTGGAAAAATTATAATATATAGTGCAGAGGATTCATCCATCTTAATATTCAGTAATGTTTCATGTGGCCTGGCTTGTTGGCTGGTAACCTTCAACTTAAACTTAATTTAAGCTTAATTTATATCGCAGGCTCATCACCATACTGTGTTTACGTCACATTTTACAGCCAAACAGATCTATTACAGAGTTTGTAGTTACATTTCTGGGAAATCAAGCATCCTGCCGGAGATGTGCTCAGCTCACTGCAGTCCTATCCTAAAGGTGTCTTCTCATAAAAAAAAAAATAGAAATCACAGATTCATCCCTGGAATGCAAACAGGAGAAATTGAACCAGGAGACGTAACGATCTCAGAGAATTGTTTGAGTATCTTTTCTAAATGTTGCAGCGCTCTCGCTTTACCATCTTGCTGCTCCTGCAGAGACGCATCATTACACGCTCGCGCCTCCAGCCCTTTTCGAGCTTGCTGTGCTTTTTTTACGCCAAAAATAAGGAGGTGCGTGAAAAGCTGAAAATATACAGTTATGGTCAAAATTTTCCATTCCCTCATCAGGGGTGTGAATGTCAGGGTAATTTAGGCTTTTCATTATTTATCTCAACTGCTCTTTTTCCAGGGTGGAATGATTGTACAGCATATGTCTTTCATGACTTTAAAAAACAAGAACTTTGTGCACAAGTTTAAACAGATGATCCTAGAACCTCTAGGTGTTTAGAAATGGCTCAGAGAGACCTTCCCAAGTTCTGTAAATCTACAGTTCTCCTTCTTAGTGCTTCACTGAGTTCTTTGGACTTTCCCACTGTTCTGAGTGTTGGTCAGTCGATGAGTGCTGTCAAACAAACGATCATGATCACTAACAAGAAGTTAGCAGGCCTTGTCAAGTTTAAAGACATTGTAGAAGCAGCACTCATTAAAAGATTTAAGTGAATGTATGTATATATTTGAACCTATATGTATGCTTTAGAGCCTGTATGGATCAGAGAAAATTCTAAATGAATTCAAACTTGTCCACCATAACACCCTGGCAAAAGGAACAGTTCAGAGAAATCAGTAAAAGCCCAAATTACCATGACATTCATGCCTATGATGAGTGGATGGAAGCTTCTGACCACAGCTGAATTATAGACAGGCCTGGAAAGCTAAAGATAATGTCGTCATGTTAATCTGCACTGGATCTACTCTATATAAATATAGATGCAGACTCTGTTAGTAAGGTCCAGCCGCGCATTTCTGAAACCAGATGTGACAAAGAGGGGTGGAACTGAGCCCTGCACGCTCACGTTTAGACCCTCCCTAAAGCACACCTGTCTTTCTGGATAGAAATGGGAACCATGATGTGCAAAATAAAAATCATGTTTTACTTAATAATGATTGAAACTTGTGGCTGAGACTATGAACTCTGTTTTTGGAGGTCACCAATTAAGGGAGCTGAAGGCCATTTTCTCAGAGACTTCTGTACAAGTGGACACCATTTTTTTTTTAAACCTCACTAGTTGCCCCTTGCTGGCCATTAGAAAGAATGCAGGCACTGGTTTCAGACTCAGAAGCTACTTCCTTTTTTTATAGAAAGTCTATGGCTGCAACTGTAATAACATAAATATATATTATTTTTCCATATCAAAGATTCCTAAGATTCCAGATCTGCAGGTTGATGCATTTATAGCAAGTTTTGAAATGGCTGTTGACAGCATAAGGATCGAACCCTGGTGGCAGATAAACCCTGCTTCTTTTTCTTTGTGCAGTTCTTTTCTATATTTATTTGTTCTAGTACTGACTTACTATTTTACTGCAATATTTGAAAATAAAGACCATCCCTGCCTGTGATTTTCCTCTCTAAAACAAACCACTCATTGTGATTGTGTACATGTGAAATCTGGCGTCCCATCACAGGTGTGTATTTGTGCTCCTTTTTTCTTTTTTTCTTGCCATGGATGTTATTTCACACCCCCGCAGAGAAAGACGTGCACATGGCCACTCTCAGCGGTGCAGTTGGATGCACCCACATGTTCTTCGCTCGCTCACTCACAGATACAACACAGACGTATACACACGGTTCCTCATTCAGCAGCGGGGGTGGATGGAGAGCAGAGGGAGAGGCGGTGGGCATTGTGCTCTGAAAGGGAGACGCAACAAGTCAGAGATACGGGAAGAAGTGGATCCCTGGATGGAAAAAATGGCTCATCGTAGGATATGCTGAGCTGGGAGAACGAAGCATGCTGTACATGAAGTGAACCTTCCTGCTCTGTTATTTCTTTTATTCTGCTAATCCCAGCTCTCCTCCTCCCTCCGTGGCTCTAATCATCCTGTTTTTTATTGTCTGCAGCCGCCGCTGCTCACATGCACTGGGAGGGCAGATTTAATGTCATGACATTAAACTGTTTTTTGTTACTGACTGAAATATGTCTGTAATTCCAGGGATCTTGTTTACTTTAAGAAAGACTTCTCCTGCGTTTTCCTGCATAAAGAATATTCTTATTCCATCCCGGAACAGATTTCAAGCACAGCCAAAATCCCCATGAAAATAAAGAACAATGAATATACTGCTTAAAAAGTAATTTGCTTCCTGGACTTTTTGAGTATAAAAAATGTAGTTTTTAGGTGGTTGAATCACATTTTTTAAAGGCCTTTAATGTGAAATGGTGGTTGAAATATGCCCCAAAGTAGTTTTTATAGCTGCCTAATTTCACATATTTGTCACTTATAAATGTGGAATATCTGTAAACAAAAGTGTAGGTGCCTGCATCCACACACCAGGGGGCGTTGCAGAAAGGACTCGTGTTTATATCTGTCAAAGTAAAGTAGAAAAAAATGTTTTGATATCCACTTTGGCTCTTGTGTCCTAAGACAGCCCCATCCTTTCAAAATAAGACTGTCTCTGGGGTATGTAAAGCTCATTTAAAGCCTCTGAATGAGGAAATGCTTTGCCATCTATAACAGTGTGTGGATGAATTACTGTCCTCTTTCACTTGACTGTGTTTGGAGTGTGTTGGTACAGTGACTCACAGTCAGTGAAACACAGCAAATCTCTTTCCTTTCCCTCCTCTCTTCTCTCTTTGCCTCCTTTCTCACTCGTGTTAAATGTTCTGCTATCTGAGAAGGATCAGCTTTGTCTTTTCTCCCCCTCCATCTCTGTCACTCCTCTATCTCTCTCCTCCATCCATCCACCCCCCTCCACCTCTCTCTCCATCTCCTCTCCACTTTGTCTCTGTGTGGAGACGGATTCAGGCAGGCCAGCAGTTACCAGGCAACAGGCTACATGCTCATTGGCTCCATCTCTGCCTCTCGTTCTCTCCCCGGCTCCTGCATGGGGTTAACTGCTGTTATGTACTGTTGGTTACTCATAGCACGGTCTCGGGGGGGGTTCGGCACACAGCCATTTTCTATTTTCAGGATGAACTTTTGCATGGGTGCCGCCTGGTGAGGTAACAAGTGGAATTGCCATATTACCTCGCTGAGCGGCTGCAGAGATGCTCGCTGCTGCAGCCTAAAGCATCAATCATCTCTTTAATGTGACAAATCTCCTTAAAGACACCAAAAGAAGCATGCAGTACACTGTAAAAGATTATTGGGAAAAGAATGGGATTAGCAATGCACATTGTTGGGTTTGTTTATAAATTGAATGTTTAAAAAATGTATATAAATATCTGCAATGTAAAATGATGTTCTTTATTCGTACAGCATGACTCAAAACAGGAATAAATGGTGTCAAAGACCTGAATATGATAAAAATGCAGAATTACATGAGGAAAGTTTTTTTCCCCACATTTTAAAACGGTTCCAGGACACTGAAATCAAAGAATTTAAAAAAATGTATGTATAAATCTTTTCCAGCCCTGACAGAATAAGCAGAAGAAAATTGATGGATATTTTAAAAAGAAAAATAGAAAAATATTGTTAGAATATGAGCAAAAAAACCATCACAAATAAATATATTAAAAAATATTTTATTTGGATAAATTCTAGCCCTTGTTGAATATAAACTATCATTTTAAAATGGACACAAAAAACACAAAAACAGGAAAGAGAAAATAAACTAGCAGACATGAAAAACAGCATCAACAAAAAGGCTAATAAGATATTTGTTTAATTTGAATAAAATAAATACTAACATAATTAAAATCAAATAAAGAGGTATATGTGAAGAGAAAAACTAAATTAGACAAAATCAGATTTTAAAGGTTTAAAAGCAGTAAAATAAAAGCAAATAAGAAATGAATAAAAAGGTCGATGGGTATTAAACAGGCATGGATCTTTTTGGATAAAGAGTTAAACTGTTAACCAGACTGAGACTCTTTTTTCACATGAGGGCAGTTAGAAAGAAATGAAGCTCAGCAGCTTCTCAGGTTTCTCATTTACAGAGATGGCTCCTCAAGGCCTGTTTCTAATGAGCGATCTGCTCCCTGCATGAAAACTTCAGATCCACCAAAAACGCTCTGAGCCCATAAACTCATATTAAAAAAGGGTGGAGTAAGCCTGAAGTATGACATAATAGTCTAAGACGAGACAGCGTTTCCAGTTTTTTCAGTGGGAAAGTGGTTCTGCATGAAAGCTGTGCTAGAAAAATAGTTGTTACTGATATAACTTATCAGCTAATTCTAATTAGCGTGCTAATCAAACTGCATCCATAAATGATAATGCACAGAGACAGACACTAATTAAGTAACAGACTAAAAAATACGAAGTGAAAATGAAATGCAGACTTCTTGAAGTGATCTCTACCACATGGAGGTTGCCGTTTGACCTCCTATTGCTGTTACTACTGTTTATTCTTTGCTGTTAAGGGCTTCTTACCACATTACTACATGTTAAAGGAATTACTGCATATCCATAAATACTGCTGAGGTGAAGCCCAGCCTGCCTCTTACTGCCCTACAGAACCCATTGAAGCCCAGTGGTGCATACAAATACTCATAGAACTGGGGTTATTACTCCGCCTTCCCATCTAAATGTGGCCACTTCTGGCTCCAAAAAAAACCATATAAATGGCTAAAATGCTAATGTTGAGACTTTAACATGCTGACTCCAAGGGGTGACATCATGGGTGCTATGGCCATATCTCATTTACAGTCTATCTAAAGAGAGGATGAAGAAGAATAGCACTGAAAGGAATTATTATTATTTGAGATGATTTCACTACAGTAACAAAAACCATTAAATATATATATATTTTAAATTATTATCCCACACTGGCACAGCAAAGAAACCTGTAATTCAGTCCAGCTAGTATTTCAGTTTCTCAGTATATGATAATCTTATTAACTTTTTCCTAATTAATGGAAAAAAATATAATGTTTTTTAAAAGAACTGATTTTAAAAACTACCATTTAAGAGTGTTTTTAGCCACACAATAGGATAAATATGAATAGCACTAAGACAGAAGATGCAGTCTTTTAGAGTTTCAGAGATGTTGTGCTAAAAGAAATTGATGTTCAGATTTTTTATTTTAATGACTTCACAGCTTGATATCCATGTAAGATTTTTGGATTTGAAAGCAGAATCAGGGTTCATCCACTTCCTTTGTTTTTTGAAAAGTGTTTAAAGCCTCAGCTTTTTGTTGCAGTGGAGAGTATCCTCTGTGTGATGTGTCAGCATCTCTGAGAGGAGCTGTCCCTCTGGGTAAAGATGCCCCTGTTTTTCACCTCAAAGCAGGAGAAAGATAGATGGTGTCACTCTTTTCCTGCAGTATTTTTTGATCAAGGAGAGGGAACTTCTGTTCTCAGAAGAACAGGAGCGCAGCAAGACACAGAGAATGAGGCGAGAGGAAAACACACAATTAAAGCTTTGAAGCAAACTTTGTTCACTGTGGTTTCCCCCATTGAGATGATGCTTTGTAAATGTCTTGAAGAGCAGAAGCTGTGCCGACACCAGCAGTGGACGGTGATATTACTCATGTGTACGTGTGTGAAATGTGTGGACCTCTTGTCCTGTGCTGAGTGTGAGGCAAATGGACTGGATGCATGATGATGTGTTTATTCACGATGCTAATTAGACATGACACATAAGTGTTGATCACCATGGAGTCTGAACTCTTTTTTTTTTTTTTTTTTTTTTTTTTCTTTTTTACCATCCTCCTCATAGGGACGAGGAAGAGCTGCGGAAGTCGTTCTCGGAGCTCGGGGACAGCCTGTGTGAGTCCAACACCTCCAGATCGATGAAGAGGGTGGGCAGCAGCGGGAAGCCCCTGTCAGACGGGTTGCAGCCCACGGGAACGCTGCTGTACAAGAACGGATTCCTGGTTCGCAAAGTCCACGCCGACTCAGACGGAAAGAGAAGTATGAGTTCAGATTCAGACGACGCTTTGAAACATTTGGCTGCTGCCCAGAGAGTCATAAGTGAAACTGCAGGTCGTGTCATGTGGAGCAGCATGTGGTACAGCTTTTCTGCACCAGCACAACGCACGATAATCCATGCAGAGCATCTTGTTTTCTGTCCGCTTTAATTCCAAGAAAAACAACCAGCATTAAATGTCACATTAGTTACTAAAATGCCTGTAAAATACACATTATTATTCAACGAGATGTAGGCCAGTATTTGAATAGAAAAAAACTGAAACAAAGCCAAGCGCTCCATTATTTACTGCATTTCATTTACTGCGAGCTTTCCAAAACCTGAGTCACAACCAGATGTAATCACCTGCACATTTTCACAGGTTATCTATCTGTTAGTCATCAGGATGGATTATATCAAAAAGAGCTACCCAGTATTGCCACTTGTTTATATATAATCACCCCCAACTTTTTGATATGCCACTAGCAGCATGCATAAGTCCCTTGAAGCTGGGTCCCCACCCCCCGCACAGACCAGAGTCATGATACGTTTTAACTGCAGTGGGTAGGAAACATTATTATTACAGAGGAGGTGAAGGAACCTCTGATGTTTGACAAGTAGGAGTCTCAAGAGTCCTCAACAGAGACTCCTTAATGCTGAAGCTCCTTCTCCAACAGACAGCTGCAAAGAAAACTGGTAAAAATAAAATTAAATAAAGTGCAGCATTTTACTGCATACATTAAAAGACCGAAGCTTCCTCGAGAAATAGTGTCTGCTACATTTACAGTGAGATATCTGTAGCTCTCCACCAGCATGGAAATGCTGTTTAACTTAGTGTCAGATTTTAGGAGGCCTATCTCTTTCCTATAGGCTGTGTGTTATTACCACACCACTCCACAAAGTGGTTCACCAGTTCCCTATACTCTGTCTCTTCCCCACCCCTGGCACACCTCACAGCTGCAGAGGACTACAGGGTGAAGAGAAGCAGTTTAGGCTGGATTGTGTTAAAGGCACTGAGACTGGTCAGGTTGAGAAACCTCATCAGCACAGTTGCTGGCATTATGATGGCTCAGTGGTTTGCACAGATTACTCCTGCCACTGAAAAAAATGCCTCGTTAATGATGCCTGTGACACTCTCACAAAGAAGACTCTTAATCTCACTTCCTGGTTAAATTGAGGTTAAACATATAAAAAGCAACAAAAGTTTAAACATGCCCCCAGAGACACAAACAAAGCTCACACAGTTTGTTTAAATGTAACAGGGTCCACTATAAGAATCCATATGAGACGGGGTAGGACCGGGACCTCTCACTACAGCTATAAACACCAAAAGACATAACAAGATAATTCTGACCCTACCCTGCAGTGTAGTCCTACAAATGGGAAAAACATAAGTTTCATGCCTTTAAAAACCAACTTTGGACCCTACTTTACTGACCTTTTGTTCTTCTATATTCTCCATTACATATGCATATGTTTGCTGAACTACTGCATGCTACAGTTGTGTTTAGATCAGCTGTTATTGGTGCTGATTCCAGTCCCAACATGAAAATTTGGATGTGTTATTAATATTTTAGCAGCTGTGTGATTGTGTTACTGAGAGTTATTTTAATAATTATTTTTGTTGGGCATCATATGCATAAATAATTCCAAATATGAGCAGCACAAGCTGCAGCCTCCAAAACGCTCATAAAGGTAAAACAACACCTGAGTTACAAGCGTAAACATGAGAGCAGGACTGTTATTTTCTGGTTTCACTTATTTAATGGGGACAGTTTATGTTAATGGACATCAGTATAAAAATATATCATGTGAAAACCTGCTTATTTACATCTGTATCATCTAAGAAGGGCACATAAGACTATACAAATGATATCCAGATACACACTAAAGCACATAAGCAGAACAGAACACACCAAATAAATAAATAAACTGAATCGTATTTAGTTGAAGGAAATCACAGATTAGTGCATTAATTTGAGCTCAGTGTGCCAAATGAACTGCAGTGTGTGCTTTGATTATAATGAGAGGTAAACTAGTGTGTCGTATGCAGGTGTGTACAGATGTTTATGAAAGCAGCACAGATGGGATTTTTCAGATATGTCAATAATAATGAATGTGAAACTAATAACTGTGATGGGCAGGGAGGGAAATCTGTGTGTTGGGTTTAGTGGACAGCCGCTACAACACCGAAAGCAACAAATACGGCGGGTTTTTTTTCAGATACTGTATATGGCCCACATGTTAGCTGTGTTGGCCCGGACGAGCCCAGATTAGGCCCAAATGTGGATGTGTACACGTCCAGTTTTTATTGAAGATTTGCTGTCAAAGTCTTACCGAGCTAAGAGCATGATGTAATGTTTGTATCCATGATGAAAGTCTTTAATTAACATTTCATGTTTTCTGCTCCTTGCCAGCACCGAGAGGGAAGAGAGGGTGGAAGACTTTCTACGCCATCCTGAAAGGGCTGATTCTCTACCTGCAGAAAGTAAGTTTCTCCCAGTATGCACGGTCTGTGAGTGAGAAGCAAAGTGTAACAGCTACTGCTTGATATTCATTATTCAACCTTTTAAATAACGGTTGACTGCATCTCCATAAACATCCTGTTTGACTTTGATGCCAGCAGCAGGTTTTTAGCAGAAGGCGGCTCTTTGTCCCTGCGGTGAATCTCTGTAGAAACCAAACAACAAAGTTTTCCACCAAATGTTACCTGCCTGCCTGCCTGCACACGAGCTCTTAACATGATTTATTTAAACCAAATATCAGCGATGAAAAAGAGCAGCTTTGCACTGACAGCTCAATGAGCAATCTGTCCATTAGAGTCCCGTTTTGGTGCCTACTTCCTGTTTACATGAATAATGTTGTTGTGACATAATGTCCTCATGCAGCCAGCCTCGGCACCGAGCAGAGGACCCATACGGAGCGGTGGGCCTGGCTTTGCTGAGGGGGGTAACCACTGCCAACATAACATGCCCTGCTGCTCCAAACTGCCTATGAGTGCAAGGAAAAATGTGCCTGCAGTGATGCTGTGGCTGTGCTCTGTGAAATAACAGCAACTACAAGCACTCTCAGTACAGCGCATACTACGCTACAATAGAAACTACCCAATGTCATCATATTCTATCACATATAAACAGATCAGAAAGACTAGAAATTTATTTTGCTGGCTTTTAAAATCTGTCAAATATGATTGTGTTCCTATCAAACTGAACTAAATATGGGAAAGAATCCTTTTACAAAATCCTGGATCCAGATTGCGATTCGGACCAACACCAAAATGTAATCTATTGTTCCTTGTACCCCCATTTGGGCCTAGGATGGTGCGGTGGGTAACACCTCACAGCAAGAAGGTCCCAGGTTCAAATCCCGCGGGTAGACCCGGAGCTTGCATGTTCTCTTTGAGTACTCTGGAGTTCAGAAATGTGTATGTTAACTTACCTGCTGATTATATGATGGCCGTAGGTGTGAATGTGAGCGCTAATCTGTCCCTGTGACAGACGGGCGACCTGTCCAGGTTTACCCACCTCTCACCTTGTTACAGCTGGATGTTTGAAGTAGCTAAAAAGCTGTGAGGCCACTTTGAATCCTAACTGTCTGCTAATGAATTAAATTAAAGCTGGTCTATTTTATAATAAATGAAACATCAGCTGTTAAAAAATCTGAGGCAGTCGTTTTCTTCAGGTGCAGACGATCCATCCTTGAACCTGTAAACAGCAGCAATGATATCCTCAGTAAATAGTAACTAATTGTTCATTTCCGTATTCATGTTTTTTTTGGTGGCTGCTAACACTAACAACAGGTTTCACAGAGTGATTTAAAGGTGGGGGGGGTTCAGATACCTACTCTCCTTTAGTTGTCAACACACCTGAGAAACCAGAAGCTGAACTGAAATCAGTGTTTCTCAGCTTAACGCCAAGTACAAAAAATTATAAGAATATAATTATAAACATGTGCAGCCTTATTGAGATCAGGTTTATAAAATAAAAGCATAAAGGAGAACGTGTTATCATGTTAACTCGGGTATGAGATAACTAATATTAATAAAAATGAATCAAAGTTAAACTTTACTTTGAGAAGACTTTGCTCAGTGTTTGTCCACAGCTTTGTTCTTCCTTAAAGGATGTTTATACTTCTACCATGAAACCATCACGTCTTCAAATATATATTTGTATTCTTGCTGTGGAAGGATGTTATTATAGTTAACTCAAACTAAAGCTATGAGTAAAAATTTATGTTACTGGAAACCAAAAATGAAAACTAGACCTTTGAAGAAAATAAAAACTACCTGAGATGCTAATTGTGTACTTACAGAACTATGAAAATATGCAGTAAATGTCTATTTTAAATCTTTGTCACTGAGATCAATACAAGCACCTGTGGAGCCACTGATGTCTGCATAACTCTGACTTTTTTCTGTGAAATCAAATAATAAAAACTTTAAAAATGAGTAAATCAGTCCTGGAAAGTAACTGAAACTACAAAAATAAAAACTTTAATCAGAGCTTCTTTCTGAGGATGAAAACAAAGTTTAACAGCAGCTCTTCATGGGAGTGTGTGTAAGCGTCACACTTCTCCTTTAAAGAAGGTCAGAGGTCACAGTCAGCATCTGTAATGAGTGCTAGGACCACAGCATTGATGTCTTCTTTGTTCCTTTGTGCCAGGGGGAGTACAGGCCCGATAAGCAGCTGTCTGATGAAGACCTGAAGAACGCAGTGTCCATCCATCACTCTCTGGCCATGAAAGCTTCAGACTACAGCAAGAGACCTAACGTGTTTTACCTGCGGACAGCGGACTGGAGGGTGTATCTCTTCCAGGCACCGTGAGTCTCTTTATGCTAGTCTCACTAAGCTGGGATGGGCACAAACACACACACACTGTACAACACTGAGCAGCGCATGCGGCATCTACAGCAGAACAGAAAATTCAGTGAGCAGAAAAACGCCACTGACCTGCAGTCTGTCCAAACTACACCGGCATAAGTATGTGGACACCCCTGTTTTAACTGCAGGTTGGATGCAGGTGGATGTTGGGCTGGTGGAGGTGATGTGATGGAAGTGATGCAAGCAAGGAGCAGCACTGACATTTCAGAGGGGAAGAGGGAAATGACAGAGCTTAGAGGCACAAACCATGATGTGTGTGTTTGGTATGTGATGCAGTGCAGCTGAGTGCACTTCTAGGCTTTGTTCTAGTTCAGTTTGTGCCACCTAGAAAAGAAGTCCGGCTTGTGCTGCATACAGTCATGCACTTACATGCACATTTCTCATGAATATGTCTATTGTGGCTTCATGAGGTCCTGCTAACTTTGCTCTCTCCACCTCTGCTGTGGAGATTTGCTCCCAGCAGCTTTTCCAGAAACCAGATTGATCCACAGACATAAACACCGGAATTCGGCTCCCAGGAGGAACCTTTAGCTGGTTATTCATGCTGGTCTTTTTACATGTGAGACGCTGACATTATGCACCATTATGAAGAATGTCGCAGGTCATTTCAGTCTGATGGTCAGCCATGTTTTTTGGAGCTAATTCACATATAAGATGAGAATCGGAGGATGGAGGCCGAACAAAGCAGCTGATGCTATTCTGATGCAAAATCTCAAACTGTCAAAAAAATTCAGAAATACTAACTACAGTAATGAAGCATTTGCAGTAGTAAAACAAATGAACACAATACATGAATATAAACGATTAAAAAAAGAAACTAAAAGGCAATTTCACCTCAAGATGTGTTTTAAGAATTAAGTGGTCAACATCAATTCTACAACTTGCAGAAAGTTAGTGGAGAAAAGCCAGGATTGGGGTTCTTGAACCAATCGCAGGTTCTTCTTGTGACAGAGAAATGAGTAGAGGCTGTTTCAGCATCAGAACACCACAGTACGATGCTGCTGCTGATCCCAGCTAAATGTTCCCCCACAGCAGCTGTGCTCATGTGCCCACAGGTCAGGGATACATGAAGAGGATGTATGGTGAAGGTGAAGGTGTGTCTGCGTGTGCATTAGCAGGATCCAGGAAGTGGCACATGAGTGGCCACATGTTTCAGCCCCCAGGAGGACCGGCTCTGTGCTCCAGTTGCATTTGTCCCAGATACCGTACCCCTCTCTGTGTCTTTCTCCTCGTCTCTCTCGCTCTCTCATCACATCTCTCCCCGAAGATTTAAGCAAGGCTGTCTGATTCGATCTGATATCACTTGTGAGCCCCTAATGGCCCGTTACTGTAAAACAGGCCTTTTTCTCTCATCTGTTAATTGGCTCTAAAATGATTTCTTTGTCAACAGCAGTGCTGCGTTCTCTGATAATTATCCCTTTGATGTTGGAAAGCAGCCATGAGCTGATGTGAGCGGCACTGCAGGGGAGAAGCATTTGTACTGGATGTGTTTTAGAGTTTAAGATTTGTTTGTAATTAAGTGTGTGTGTGTGTGTGTGTGTGTGTGTGTGTGTGTGTGTGTGTGTGTGTGTGTGTGTTACCATCACAGGAATGCAGAGCAGATGCAGTCTTGGATCACACGGATCAACACAGTGGCCGCCATGTTCTCATCTCCTCCCTTTCCAGCAGCCATCGGCTCGCAGAAGAAGTTCAGCCGGCCGCTGCTGCCAGGGACGATGTCCAAACTGTCTGAGGTATCCTGACTTTAATGAGTCCGGCAGGCAGCCCATCCCACTCTGAGTATAGAATGTAAATAAAAGATGGGTGTAGCTTCTGGATCAGAAAGTAGAGCCAGTGTTTAAGTGGCTTAAACCTCCATTCTTTCTCTGACCATCAGGGGGTGACTCCTCAGTGGCCCAAATCCAATCTGGCCCATTCATCCTCCATGATAAGAACTCCACAGGAAATCACAGGGTCTCTCAGATAAGCCTTAAGGCACAAACTTTAAGGTGCTCTCCCCTTTCCCAGGAGGAAGAAGTAACTTCTAATTAGGATCTGTGACAAATCCTGCTATTAAATGGATTTATCCATCACCTACTGTACAATTTGACTATTCTGTTCAGGTTCATTCAGGCCTTCTTGTTCTTTATTGTTAGCACTGAAGCACTTTTCCAGGATGTGTGTGCAAATATATATAAAAATTTCCATGAAAGCCATTTATTACTGACTCTGAGCCTACTTCTGTGTGTGGAGTTTCCTCCCTAAAGGTTCTGCACATGTACAGCGTGTAGTTTATAATCAGACTCTGTGTTGGAGGTGTTCCTTCAGCCTTCCACTAAAGACTAGTTGGTTTCAAACAGCACTTAAGATGAAGGACCCATCATGTGATCTGTGACCTCAGTAAACACGGTCCTAATGAGTTTATGGTCCCTTTCAGGTTTTACTGAAATCAGTTTTTGTAAATTGTGATATCCATGAGTGGAAGGGGATGATGAAGGAGGATGGGCCTTCTTTCTGGCTGCTGCACCATATTAGCAGTGACAGGGTTTAGTAGGTATGAAAGCACTCATCCTCTGGATGACTCTTGATGAAGCTGATGAGAAAGAAACATATAAGTGGACCCAAACCGTGCCAGCAAAACATTCCCCCAGGAAGACAGTTCAGGGTCAAGAGTTCAAGTTTTTCTCTCATAATTTTGGTTTTAACCTTGTGCTTTCAGGAGGAGCAGGTCAGGTCTCATGAAGCTCGATTCAGAGCTATCTCCACTGAGCTGGCTGAGCTGCGCTCGTATCCACCTGACCGCAAGGTGAAAGGACGTGAACTGGACGAATACCGCCAGCGAGATGAGTATCTGGACTTTGAGGTGAGCTGGATTCAAGAATGAGGAAGTGGTTATTTACAGTCCTAAGTGTAACTTTATTTCCTTGCACTTTGTAGAAAACACGGTATGGGACCTACATCATGTTGCTGCGAGCTAAAATCCGAAGCGGCGAGGACGACCTGTCTGTGTTTGAGCTGCAGCTGTTGGAGGATAATGGGCTTCAGAGGGCTCACTCCAGCCCAACGCTGCAGGACAGCAGCCAGGCCAGCCTGGCCAGCAGCACCAGGGACGGAGGCAACAGCAGCAAAGCCAGCGGCTGCAGCAGCAAGCAGCAACGGCAGGAAGGCCAGAGACACAGCTACCGACAGGCCGTCAAGAAGTGAGACGGGGCGGGGGCGCCGGGAGCGGCATGGCGTTGCACTGCCAGCGGCAGGCTGTCTCCCTGCAGAGGTTTTGTTTGGAGCTCTGCTTGAAGGGGGGAGCAGGAGTGAGGGTCTACCCCACGCCCTCCCCCAAAACACGACGCCCTACCCGGCACCCCAATCTTCTCATCTAACAGAGGAGGTGCAGATCCTGTGACTGGCAGAGAGGCTGGTGCAGGAGGTGGGAGGGACCGCAGGGTGGTCACGGATCTGCAGACAAGGTGTCTTTGAGAACGCACGCTGGGTGCTGCAGCAGACTGTGAGATAAAGAGGCTGCTTACGGATCGGACGGGGCAGCGCACAGGGACCTACATCCAGCATCCTTTCCTTTTTCTCCTGTTTTGTTCTTTCAAGGCACCTCTGGCCATGTTCTCGCACCTTTTTTCTTGACTTTTCACTCCGTTTTTCTGGGACCAAACATGTTTACACACTTTGAATTGTCATCACATTATAGACGACTGATGATTTGATTTCCGTTGAATTTCTGCCACCACTCTGGAGGAGAAGCGCTGTAATAAAAACTTAGGAAACATCAGCAGGTCTTACGGAGCCATTACATTCCAGCTCCTTTTTTGTGTTCACATTCCACACAGGAATTACAGCTTTCAGCTCCTGTATGTTTCACTGAAGGTGGTATCGAGTTAAATCAACATGTGGCTTCAGTATACGGTGCGATGTGATAGTGCTGCTCCGTCAGCTCGTCTTTCCTCCTTTCTCCAGTCACGACAACGTCGGTAGAAGTTCACAGAACTCCAAATATGCAGCAATATACTGCATGACACAGAGAGAAAGAGGTCTTTTTTTTTGGCTCTGCTTGAACTCAGACATCTCTCGCTTTTGCTTCTGTCCTGTGACGTGCTTCTGTTCTCTTTCTTGGCCGAATGTTGTTTTCTGCAGTGATCCGCATGCCTGCATCCAGCACTGCTTCTTTTAGGGCTTTTTACTACTTTGAGGGCAAAAATCTGAGAGCAGGAAAACTGCTTTCGGTTGGGGGTCGGTTTAGTCATTCTCCTCATGCCAGTGCCATCCCCAACATGTGTAATCTTTGTCTGTACTTCTAAACCCGACTCACTGGACAGACCCTGAATGTTCTTTGTTTCTGATATTTTTACAGTATTTTACAGTCATTTGTTAGTGTTGAACCTCATGTGTATGTCAAATGTGTGATGAAATATATCTCTGTAAACACCCAGGATATGTTGTATATAACGCACCAGATATTGTAGGATATATGACTATATTTACAATATATTCAGCACACTGATGTGAAGCTGCTTTAGGTACACACACAGTTTTCTCCTTGTATGTCCCAAAATTACTACATGGTAATAACATTATTTTATTTTTTCTTACAAAATTTATGAATATTATCAAAGTAAGTCTATCAAAGATTAGTGAGGCTGTTGTTTTGCAGGATTTTACTGTATAAAGCAAATTCTTGTGAAGATTTCAGCTCCAGAGGGAACTATTCCAAAGACAGATCATGCTCCAAGTCCTCTGAGAACTCAGCAGCCAGCTTGGTAACACCTCCGGGCAGTTCATTTGAAACCCACGACTTAAAT
This sequence comes from Archocentrus centrarchus, assembly GCF_007364275.1. NCBI lineage: Eukaryota > Metazoa > Chordata > Actinopteri > Cichliformes > Cichlidae > Archocentrus > Archocentrus centrarchus. The sequence continues at coordinate 18,190,978 of NC_044364.1, read as the reverse complement.
GAATGAGGGAGAGAGCCCTAATATCAGTGGTGACCGAGACAGAACAACTGGATTTATAAAGACATACGTCAAAATATTAATTGATTTTGCCCCAAAGTAAGATTTGAAAGTTCCACTTCTGCTACCCCATTAACATCCCTGTTTATCCCACTGAAGCGTTGAGTAACTGCTGTGCTAATTCATGCTATCAATACCATAAGCCAAGAAAAGTTCACTTGAAGTCTGCCTGTGCAGATCCAAAGGTCTTCTAAACTCCCAGTCTCTGCACTTCCTGTTTCACAGGGGGCGCTGGTGAGATAGTCCAGAATAATGGGGATCTGTGGAGCCCACAAATATACATTTTGTGGGCTCCACAAAATGTGTATTTCTGTATGTATACATTTCTTCTTTGAATTTTCATTATGTTTTTGAAAGAAAGGGTCAAGATATAGTTCAGATTTTTTTTTTTTTACTGGTTTCTATTGCACAAAAATAGAATTCTGTAAATATTGGGGATGCCACACAACCCTGAGCAACTGTCACAGTCGCCTTCAACTTCCATGACCAGCGGCTGCTTTAACTGCACTTCTAATGTCTAGTTATCTTTTGGAAAATGGGCATCATCAAGGGAGAGTGATGTGTGGTAAATCCTTACCCCACCAATCAACATGCATCAGCAAAATGCTAGTATTTCATGGACAGTTTTCGACATTTTACTTACAGGCATATCAGTGCTGTATTTGCAAAAAACTAAAAGAAACGTTGGAAGACAGAAATTTTTTGTCTAGAAGCAGGTGTAAATAATTGTTTTAACTCTTCTTCATTGAGGACTATCTCGCAAGTGCCCCCTGCTGCATCACTACCTGGACTGCAGTCATTTCCTCGTGGAGGAGATTAAAAGGAAGTGGCATGTCTCTCCTAGATCAGCTGGGTTTTTTTTTATGTCTTTATCTAAATGAAATGAGAGAATGAGACTTAAATTTAATTACTGTTGTCACCAAGATGTAAAAACTGGATTTGTACTGAAATCTGATGTCAAGAAATGCTTGAAAAGTTTGGTGACTTCCCCCTAAATAAGGTTTTTTTTCTCCTCTACTGCACATGTGCAGAGTTACACTTCAGTAAGGGCTCAATCCAAAGTGCGATAAAAGTCTTTGATTATCCTACCAGAACAGGATAATCAATCCTTCCTATAATAACGAGTAGATGAACCTCCTGCCAGGAAACAAAAACAGCAGTGAAACTTTACTCTTAACATCTGTGGCTGCAACAAAATGATTGGCTCGTTCGGATGTTATATTGGCTCTTTTGGGACAGAGGCCAGACTGCTGTTAGCGAACCCTGCAGTAGATTTCTATCAGGACTCTGAGTGCATGGTTTTAACTGGATTGTAAAAGATGCATGAAAAATGATGAGGGGAGAATGTAAACAATAACAAAGAAGAAGACAAACTCCGTGTTCAGGAGTGTGTGTGTGTGGGCGGACTGATCTAAATATGGAACTATATAATGTTTGGTAGCCATATACACCTCATAGCATTATCGATGCACAGCCATTTACTACTCAGGCTTTAAAACGACACCTTGAGCAGCTGCAGTGCCAGCATCCAACCAGCAGGGAGTGCTGTTGACATTCACCTATGTTCTTTCAGCCATAATCACACCTGCTGCACCTGCAGTGAATATGCACGGGATTACCCGCTTGCCTGAGGAGGTGGTTTGGGTGGGTATTGCAGGGCTAAATAAGACGGGACCTGTTTATTGTAACTCCGGATGTCAAGTCTTAGTGTGTGTTGGAGTGTGTGCATATGTGAAAGGCTGCAGAGAGCCTCCTATCCAGCGCCAAATGTGTAGATTAAAGCTGTACAGTTTCTAGAACAGATAGTCAGGCTTAAGTGTGTCCGGTGTTAGTCTCTCAGTCATATAGATGCCTGCAGTGTCGCACTGAATCGATCCAGAACTGTGGTTATTGACCGTCATGTGAGTCATTTTAAGCAGCATCCTCTAGGTCCACCTTTGCTGAGCATTTTTGTTTTTGCAATTTGAAGACATTTATGATTATTGTTTCTCACTGAGACCACTCTTACACACAGCTTATTTTCATTTAAAGCTCATCTCCTGCTTTTCGTCTCTGCACCATCGCTCACTCTGGTGGTATAAAAAGGTTTTGTGTGTGTATATTGTTGCCATAACCAACTTCCTGTACCTTTTGTGTAACTTTACAGACTTCATACTTGTGTATTATTAGTAGTGTTTGCTGTCTATGATGTGGCCAAACTGTCAATAATCAGCCAGACTCAGACATTGAGTACCTTTAATGTGGACCTATTCTGCTCATTTACAGCTCTGTATTTTTAGCCTTGAACTTTCCTAGGGTAGCTTTGCATGATCCGGAGCTCAAAATAATCCTTGTTTATCTGATACAGGGCCTTGATGTGGCCCTTAAGTTCATCCTCTGTTTTACTTTTAGACAGAGGATGCCTTCCTTCGTATTGGCTGCCCCTCATAAAGGTCTAAACAGCAGGTGGGTGGGGCTTCTGTGTTCAGATGACCATATTAGGAATATCCTCTCATCTCACTGAGTTGCAACAGCCATTCAGGATTTGGATGATTTGTACAAACAATGGCCATATATTTTAAATTTGGCCATGTTTAATATGAGCATTCATTACTGTAACAGTGTATAAATGACAGAAAATGGGGAAAAGCATAATAGGTCTATTCACATAAAATCAATATTGCATAAATATGAAACCACTTGTCAGATAATATCCTTAAAACCTACATGTCTTATTATTCCACACACACAAAACTGTCTGTCATCCCTGAAAGTAAGTGCTTTGCGTGAGTTTGAATCATTTTAGTTCCCCACTGCTTACATTGTAGATGGTTCATAGCAAGCAGAAATTGCACATGAAGTTTGTACTGTTTTTATGTCAACTGCTGCCTCTGATATCTAAGCTCATATTAACAGGAGACCCTTTAAATGTGAGGATTCGTTGCTTTTGAAATCTCTTTGGGTTTTAGAGGGAAGCATTTATGAGGACTATGAGTTCATGATATTCCCCCAAAAGCTGTTCACAAATGATCAGAAGCTCTCATTTTGTGCTTAAAGGCCAGATTACCCTCTTAATGGTGCAAATTCTCCAACAAATGAATTTAATACTAAAACTCCTGTGAGCATGTGGATTCGGGGGCCCTTGGGCCAGTTGCCCATTTGACCTAATTTTGGTAATCCAGCCCTGCTGTCTGCACATGATCACATTAAATATAATCTTTGTCAACTTTGGGGCTCTGCAGACTTAATGTAAAAAAAAAAAAAACATTTTCAATAAATATGACAACATGCAGCCTTGATTTGAGCTCTTAGAGCAGGACTACATATGGGCCATGATGCAGCAGGGCCCCAGCCTGTTACACAGTTGGCCCTAAACTGGTTCTGGCACCAGATTTAAACCAAAATGAACCATTAACCCAGCCACATATCAGCTATATGCCTCATTTGATGCCTTAATAAGGGCAGCCTTTCATTCAATCAACAGAAACAGTGGTGCTTGCAAAAGAGTTTATTAGTTAAAAGTTAACTAATAATTACAACAAGATAAAGAATCTCTTTGTGTTCAGGCCCAGCTTGACCTAGTGTGTTAGCTTAATGCTGCCTGGAGATAACCCATTTAAGCCCAGTATGCCTAAGCTGCAGGGCAACAGTGATAACTGAGCCACGGTGCTGCCAGTCAAACTAACAAGTTCAGTCGTGGGAGCATTACTGGAGGTCAAATACTCCATCAGCTGTTCTGCTATCTTTAATGCAGTTATCAGTGCACGTATCCTGCATACCAGTGCCAACTGTGTGGCCAGATCAGTTTCACTGTTGATTATTAACTGACAATTTTGGGGCTATAAAGAGCTGCACTGAAGTACGATCCATAAAGTGCCAAAGCCAAACCAAGTACAGCGAGTGCAGTCACTTAATCCTCCTTTCTGTGGCTTTGTGCAGAACCTCCACCTTATCTCAAAGTTTCCCCGTCCCACTGCCTTTCTCCATGTCTTCTCACCACTTGTGGTTAGCATAGAAATGGCTGGTTCCCCTTGATGACGCCTCTGTTTTGCACCATGTTCACAGATGTAGGAAATCTGCAGCTCAAACCGTCTCTTCAGCGTGCACTTGTACATCACAGCCTCATTTCTGAATGTAAATAAAGCATGCAATATTATGGCCTGCTTTCATTTATATTATGGTTAGAGTATTAAATGAAAGGTTAATATATAAGGTAGGTCAACATTTTTTTCCTGTCCTTGAACTCACGGTCATTTCTCTTTTTTTAATCAATGTGAATGAAGGGAATGGCTATATTTAATG